>NC_051863.1:119029879-119224670 GCF_015732765.1 Culex quinquefasciatus | reverse complement strand
CGTAATTTTACACCACATTTCGTGCCCTTAAGCTAACAAAGAACAGACTCCTGAAGCCAGGGAAAGTTTGATAATCACCGCGCTCCTCTTTATCTAGCACCACGGCAAGGAGTTTCACATGACGCCAAAATGACCGCGAATCTAGCTTTCGTTTTCGTTCCGACACTGACCAGCACCATCCGTCCGTCCCACGACCGTTGAAGGGCATTGAGAAAAAACGCTCAGATTGAACCGTGACTGGGCACGATATGACACCAAACTTCCCCGCGCGAGCTTCCACTCTCTTCAGGAAGTTTTGTGGCACAGACAAGTGGACACGCACCAAGTTGGATGTTGCGCAAGAGTTACACGAAAGTTGAACATCTGTTTTAAAAGTAATTCGTTTTTTCACAAAAGTTGAATTGTTATTTTATCAAATTTTCTTGTAAATTTAAGATCTCCTTATCTGTTTCAACAATCTCGCATGTTTCCAAGCTTGGGGTGTCGGTTTCATCGTCGGCACAACCTCTTCATTGTGGCGACTAGTCGCGTGTGTGGGGGGAATGTCAGAAAAGTTTTTCTCGCAAACCCAAACCTGCGGGCAGGTTTCCCACCGAGTGGTTGAGATATGAGATGAATGCTGCCGCCGCCACCGCCGCAAACTCCCTCGGAACTCCAGCAGTGTTCCTCAAGCAAACGCAAAAGGTCACCGGAGTGTGTAAAACTCGCGATGTGCGATAGAAACCCTCCGCGGACGTATTTGGGTCGTCCGCGCGCACGGATCACGACCAGAAGTCCGTGACTTTCTACGGGCCCCTTCAAGGGATTGGAATCTCCCATTGGAGGTTTCACCGAAATCCGGGTCAGGCACGTGTGAGCTTAAAGGTTTCGCGCGAAAAAAAAGTGACAGCGAGCGAATCCCCGGATCAGTTCTGAAATGAGACTGTGTCCCTTTTGGAAAGTGGTGCGATTGGACGAACGCGGAGATCATCGTTGCGAGGTGGAACATTTTTATTCGGGAAATTTCCCCAATCAATCTTAGAGTCAACGATGCAAGCGAAGGAAAGCACACCTTCGTCTCTATTAACTAGGGACACACAAAAAAGAATAAAAGAACCGTGACGTCTATGCCTACGAAGGATATCGTTGCCGAAAAGCGTCCAACCAGAAATATCTCCACTTTTGGATTGGATCGTTCTACAGAATACCAACGATACGACCTTCTGGCATGAAAAATTGAGTGAAACATTCCGCCCGTTCTCACCAGGATCTTCAAATCTCTGATAGAGTGGTAAAATAACAGGGCACTGACGACGAAAGGCCTCCCTCACAATAAAACCCCCAAGTCATCACAACCTTAAACGAAGGACCAAAGAGGACGGTCGTTTTTTACTACCTTGAACTTCAGACCAATAGTTTGGGTTGCTGGGAATGCTGTGAGCCCACGTGTCCGGCTGGGATGTGGCAACATTTTTCCGGCTTTTTTTCTGGCCAGATGGGACCGGGTCGATTATGGGCCGGCCGGTGATACCGTTTTATGGGACGCCATTTAACACGGATTGTTAATAAACACGTGTGTGCCGTTTGTCACACCGTCTGGCTGGGTTATTGTGAGTTGTTGGCATGTTGTTTTGGGATTGCGGTGTCACAATGCTCTGTTTTATGGTGCTGGATTGGCTGTTTTGAGGGGGGTGATGGGTGGTAACAGCTGTGAAAAGTAGTTTTTGGACATTCATGGAAGTGAAAGGCAATTAGCACTAACATTTGTGGTAAAAAATGAGTCATCTTGGGTAGGTTTTAGAAATTGAACAGCCAAAATTTTGCCAATCAAAATGAAAAGTTAAATTTCCTCTAATTTATATTATCTTAAATTCCCTCCAACCATTAAAGCATGTCTGATTTTGATTCTGACTCTGACTCTGACTCTGACTCTGACTCTGACTCTGACTCTGACTCTGACTCTGACTCTGACTCTGACTCTGACTCTGACTCTGACTCTGACTCTGACTCTTCATTTGAGATTGACTTTGACTTTTTCTCTGATTCTGATTCTGACTCTTACTCTCGGTAGATTTTAGATTTCGAACAAAACTGAGCTTTGTAACGTTTAAAGCATTAAAAAGTACTAAATTTTGCCAACCTTAAAGCAATGTTTAATTTTCCCTTCTATTTATATCAGCTTCATGGTCATAAAAGTCCCTCCAACCATATTTAAGCATTTGCCCCATCATTAAATCCCAAAACTTTTCATCATCGTCTCACCCTCAAGAAGTGCGTCGAAAAAATCCCCCTCTCATCTTACTGCCGTTCAGATCCTCATCAACGACTTCTTCATTTAGGTCTTAATTTAGATTTCTCCCCCAAACCACCTCGAGGGAAATTCGCCCTCAGCATTGGAAAGTCAACTTTGCGGTGGAAAATACACACCCCAAGATCTTTTCCAGATAATGTCCTCGGGGCACGAATATTCCGTACACGTGGCAGCATCTCGACCTTCCTTCCGGCGACGATGATTTCTTCCCAGAGAACCACACCCCGAGGGAGTCGAAATTAGAAAACAGACTCGAAATAAACCTGGGAAAAACTCCACCCAATAATTGCATTCGTCCGTCGTCGTCACTTTTTCTTCCGGTGCTGGTCCCCGCTCAGACTTTGATCTGAAGAGAACTTGCCAGCTAGGGGAAAACTCATCATCATGCTTATCTTTATCGTTCCCGATGCGGTTCGGCGGTAATAAAGTCTCGACGATTGCTGTCGTTGCTGCTGACGACGAAGAAAACAGGCGAACGTTCCATTTCTTTTTTTTTCGCTTTCGGATCGGAACATGGCACGGAAGGACGAATTGCTGATACACATGACACCGATAATGCCGCCGCAGAGGATGACGAAGTACAGATGGCGGTTGACGTTGTGGTCTCTTTTCTTAGTTTTCAAGTCTAATTTTAACTGATTCCTCCAAGCCTCACTCTTTTACTCTGACTCTGAATCTGATTCTGGATCTGATGCTGCCTCTGACTCTTTTGATTCTGATTCTAACTCTGGCTCAGATTACGACTTTGAATCTGAATCTAACTCTGACTTTGCCTCTGTCTCTGATTCTGGTGCTGACTCTGATTCTGACACTTACTCGACTGTGATTCTGAATCTGAATCTGATGCTGACTTTTAGTTTGATTCTGACTCTGCCTCTGATTCTGACTCTGACTCCAACTCTGACTCTGACTCTGACTCTGACTCTGACTCTGACTCTAACTCTGACTCTGACTCTGACTCTGACTCTGACTCTGACTCTGACTCTGACTCTGACTCTGACTCTGACTCTGACTCTGACTCTGACTCTGACTCTGACTCTGACTCTGACTCTGACTCTGACTCTGACTCTGATCTTGACTCAAAATCTGATTTTGATTCTGAATCTGACTTTGACTTTGCCTCTGACTCTGATTCTGACTCTTACTAGACTGCGATTCTGAATCTGATTCTGATACTGACTGATTTTGACTCTTTGTCTGATTCTGATTCTGACTCTGACTTTAATTCTTATTCTGATTGTGATTCTGAGTCTGATTCTGACTCTGACTCTGACTCTGACTCTGACTCTGACTCTGACTCTGACTCTGACTCTGACTCTGACTCTGACTCTGACTCTGATTCTGACTCTGACTCTGACTCTGACTCTTACTTTGACTCTGACTCTGACTCTGACTCTGACTCTGACTCTGACTCTGACTCTGATCTTGACTCCAAATCTGATTTTGATTCTGATTGTGATTCTGAATCTGACTTTGACTTTGCCTCTGACTCTGATTCTGACTCTTACTCGACTGCGATTCCGAATCTGATTCTGATGCTGACTGATTTTGACTCTTTGTCTGATTCTGATTCTGACTCTGACTTTAATTCTTATTCTGATTGTGATTCTGAACCTGAATCTGACTCTGATTCTGATTCTTGTGTTGACTTGGGTGCTGACTCTGATTCTGACTCTTACTCGACTGATTCTTAGTCTGATTCTGACTTTGACTCTGACTCCAACTCTGAATCTGATTGTGATTCTGACTATGATTCTGGCGTTGACTCTGATTCTGACTCCAAATCTGATTTTGATTCTGATTATGATTCTGAATCTGACTCTGATTCTGACTCTTACTTGGCTTGGCTCTTACTCCAAATCTGATTTTGAATCTGAATCTGACTCTGATTCTGACTTGGGTATTGACTCTGATTCTGACTATTACTCGACTCTGACTCTTAGTCTGATTCTGTCTCTGACTCTGACTCTGATTTTGGTGTCCAAATCTGATTATGATTCCGAGTTTGACTCTGATTCTGATTCTGATTGTGAATCTGATTCTGACTTTGAATCTGAATCTGAATCTGTCTCTGTCTGTGACTCTGATTCTGGTGCTGACTCTGAGTCTGATTCTGACTCTGAATCTGATTCTGGTGCTGACTCTTAGTCTGATTTTGATTCTGACTCTGAATACAACTTTGATTCTGATTGTGATTCAGTCTGATTCTGGTTTTGACCATGACTCTAAATTTGAATCTGACTCTTACTCAACTCTGACACTGAATCTGACTCTGTCTCTGACTCTAACTCTGATGCTTGTGTTGACTCTGACTCTCAAACTATCTTTAATCCTGACTCTCAATATATCTTTAACCCTGAATATGACTTTGCCTGACTGATTCGAACTGACGGATTCCGACTGACTGATTCCGACTCCGACTTCCGATTCTGACTGACTGTTTCCAACTAACTGATTCCGACTGACTGATTTTGACTCTCTCTGACTAGCTAACTCTGACTTTGATGCTGAATCGATTATGATGCTGAATTGATTCTGATGCTGACTCTTACTTGACTCTGACACTGAATCTGACCTTGACTCTGACTCTAACTGTGATTCTGGTGTTGACTCTGAGTCTGACTCTGACTCTAAATCTATTTTCAACTCTGACTCTCAATTTATCTTTTTCCGTGACTCTGACTCTGACTGACTGATTCTAACTGACTGATTCCGACTGACTGATTCTGACTGACTTATTCACTCTGACTCTTATGCTGAAGCTGATTTCATAAAAATACATTAAAAAATTACTACAAAAACTCAAAGATGAGAATCAATGTGACGAAAAATCTCAAAATGACACTTTCGACAAGAGAGCACCACGTCAGCTACCCGAGTGCGGGTGTCGAGAACCGTAACGCACACGGAGATGCAAGCATAAAAAATTCATCGCCCGATATCTTGCGTGTGTGGTGATTTTCGGGGGTTTTCTGGGATTTGTTTGGAGTGGGGTGACGTCGTGCTTTCTCTGGGGAGGATTTCTCGCAGCTAATGATGCCCCGAGGGGGATTTCGGGGCTCTGGTTTTGGACTTTATCTCGATGGTAGATGCGTGTGTGCGTTATGAGTGCTGAGCGGTTTAAGAGGAACTGATGCAGCGATTTGTCAACCAATTTTGATTGAGTCATCTGCTAACGGAGCTGCGTTTTGAGATGTCGTTGTCATTCAGAAAAATTTGGATTTTAAATTCATAAATCTGTAGATAGATCTAGATTTTCTAATCGATCTGAATATAACGTTAAAGGCTAAGGGAAGACTTAAAAGTTGTTTCAGTAGAATTGAGATTTTCCGAAAACGATGTATTCTTTCGGAAAACTGGCCTGACAATTTGTAGTCTACATTCTTACGTATCTACTGCTGAAATATGAGCTTGATCGGTTTAGTGTAGCTTTCGAAAATAACTTTTTGGTAATAGTTTTTTATTGTTCTGCTTATTTTTTTTTTTTGGTTTTTTTACCAATTTTTACTAAGACAGGGATTTTTAGAAAATCCCAGCACAATGAAGTAGAGAAGTTTCCTTTCAATTTAATTATTGGAAATTTATTCTTTGCTAAAAATACTAAAATTAATGGCTTCTTTTAAAAGACACATCACTCGCACTACTGCTCCAGCCCGGTCTGATTCATCCAAACCGATTTTCCGCTCCCTTCTCTCGCGTCCATTCATCGCGTCCCTGCCAGCTCGTCACGGCTCATGTCACAAAACGAAGTTAAATCACCCGTGCTCGACAGAGTTCTGAACTTTCTGAATGTATACCCATTCGGCGAAACGGCACACGAAACGAGCCAAAACTGAATGTCCAAAATGAATGGTCAGCTTTGTTTTCGATTTCTACAAACACACACACACAAACACACCAGCACATGACAAAGCATGGCAAACGAGAACGCATCAGCGAGTCTTTTTTTTTTTTTGCATGCAGCTCAAATACACAAACAGAAAACAAGTGGTAGAAATCGCATCCAAGTGGTAATGAGAGTATAAACAGTGCCGCTAATAGAGCTCGACGAGACTCCTCTAATGCCCGGGGTCCGAACGGTTCGCGGCGGAGAACGTCTCCTCGCAAACGGGGACACTGGCAGTGGTGCCAAACCTGAGTTTTTCGTTAGGTCGAAAAAAGGAACATTGTAGGTCAAAAATGGGATAACTTTAACAAAAAAGAGTAAAATCGATGGCGAATTGATGTAGGTCGAAATTAGGATCTTGTTAGGTTGAAATTAGTGTCAAAATAGAACCAAATTGTCACATTTCACATATTTCCTTCATTAAACTTCAAGCAATCGAACGCAAACTCTTCCAAGAACCTCTGCTGCTCGCCCTCTAAGAAACGTAAAAAGATGGCTTTTTTCAGCGAGAGTGAAAAGGAGTCCGATTTCGAATTCAGTGCACTAGCAGCAGCAGCAGCAACAATTCAGCAACTACGGCCGATTGAGGTCAACTTTTTTTTCGCGTTCGCGTTCGTGATCGCGACCAAATCGATTGGCAGCTCAATTGTGCGGTGGACGTGGCTCAAATACTAACGATGGACCGTCTGGCTGACAGTTGCATCAGGGTGAAACGAGTTTTCAGTGCTAAGAACTTTAACAATATTTTGAAAGTGTAAACCAAATATATCTATTATTTTTTGTTATTTTCAACAAAAAACGATATCGCACTATTTTCGCCCTGTTGCGAAGGGGGCACATTTTGGACATGCCAAACAATTTCTCACCAATTGAGTCGCCGGTAATCGATGCAATTGCGGTCAACGTTGCCAAAGCTGAAGCTGACTGACTGGTGGTGGACAGTTTGGTGTTACATTTACGGTACACAGGGTCTCCGGTCGCAAAATGCTCTTGAGTTGGACGACGCAGCTACTAATTGTTTCATAACCGATCGCAGGGGGTCACTTGAAATTGGGCCCAGTTGTGCGGTTTGCCGGTGGCACATTATAAAAGGGATTTTATGCATGCGTTTGTTTTGACCGAGATTGTAATGTGAATGCAAATTTTTCGAAGGCTTTCGTGCATTCTAAATCGGCGCAAATGCTATGTGGGTCGAATAAGCCCCCATTTTCAATTGAAAAAAATAATACAAATCACTTAGACCATAACACAACCACACAATTTGTTGTATGCTTACGGAAAAAAAATAACAATACACGAAATTTACTACAATATTTAAACGTCCAATTCAAAACCCAAATTCACAATATGTCTGATTTTCCCTTTGATCCCTTAATTTTTGTTATCTTTAGTCTCAATCATAATACATAGATTATTTTTCTAACTTGAAAATTTAATCGATAATTTATAGCTAAATCTGAATCAATGAAACAAGAATTATCTTTATAAAAAGCGGGAGAAAATAAATTATGGTGATAGGAGAAATATTGTAACTTGTTGATTACAAAGATTAATTTTAATATTGAAGTTGTAGAAATTATTATTTTTCATAATAATTTTTCTCGTTTTCCTAAAGTTTTTGTTGTTGAAAAATTCTCGTTTCTGGGAATTTTAATTTTCCTGAGAAATTTGACCCTCAAGTAATAATAAAATTAGACTATTAAACGCTTAAAACTGGAAACAATATTACTTATTTGTTTGAAAGCCATGTTCACAGAAAAAAAAAAGTTGAATTTTGGAATGTTGAAATTTTGGTAGGTCGAATATTACCTCTTTATTTGTGTAATATTACAGGGCCTCGTGGCGCGGTGGTTAGCGGCTTCGGCTGCCGATCCTTAAGTTGCTGTGGGGCGCGGGTTCGATTCCCGCCTTATCCTCCTGGGCTTCTATCGGATGGGGAAGTAAAACGTCGGTCCATTTGCGTAAAAGAGGTTTTGAGTGACTCACCACACATAACCTTCGGACGCCTAGAAATGAGAGCCCACAAAAGACCCGGGGGTCGTTAAAGTGCTTTGCTTTTTTTACATAAAAAATGTGTAAAAATGTAAACCTGATGAATATTCATCAAAAACTGATTAAAATTCATCATTCTAATCATATTTTTTGCCACAAAATCTGTCACCATTTCCTGATGAATAATACCATCATTTTTTTCTGTGTTGCAAATTATTTTTAATGAAGCCATTAAAAATCACTATCCTGAGAAATTTTCAGTATTTTGCACAAGAACTATCAAACAGTTCAAGAAAAAAATTGAACAGTCTAAATCAGGGGTGCCCAACCTTTTAGCCCTGCGGGCCAGATCTGATTTTTCTGAAGCAGTGGCGGGCCGGAATTAATATTTGATAAAAGTTGAAAAAGTAAACACATTTTTTTAAATTTTCTTATGATTGAGTTTTTTTTAAAGCAAATGCATAAAAGAACTAGTGTTGCAAATATGATTCATATATCTTGATTTAAAAAATGTAAAACAAACAACATTCAAAAATTTGTTTATTTGACTTATTTTAACTTTTGCTTGTTTAAAATTGTATAGATATTGTTTTTGACGATTGCAATTAAATACCTTGATATATTTAAAAAAAAAACAAAAATTAAAATTTCAATGATCATTGCAAGTTTTTGATACATTTTTCAATATTTTAAACATATTTCCAGCGATCTATTTTCAGTATGATTATGAATAATTTGATTTTTAAGCTTTTTAAAAAAATGTTTATTTGACTTATTTTAATTTTTGCTTGTTTAAAATTGTATAGATATTGTTTTTGACGATTGGAATTAAATTCCTAGATATATTTTTTTATAAAAAAAAACATTCAAATTTCAATAATCGTTTCAAGTTTTTGATACATTTTTCAATTTTAAAAAATATTTCCAGCGATTTATTTTCACTATGAATAATTTGATTTTTAAGCTTTTTTTTAAAAAAAAAACTTTATCACTAAAAAGTTGTTTTGGAAAAATACATTAGTTTTTCTTACTTATTTATTAAAAAAAAAGAAATAGAAAAAAAAACTTCAAATTGAAGTAAAAACAGTCAAAACTGAAAGAAATAACATTTAGTCTTTTTTGTAAATTTTAAGATAACAATAGAAGTTTTTTCATAAATTTAACAATTTTACGAAATGGATATTTTTGTTTTCCTGCACAATTTTTTCAGTTTAATAATATCAATATAAAAATTAAAAAACGAAACTATTGGCACTACGCCCCCCGGGGCATGGCCTTCCTCTAACGTGGGATTTCTGCTCCAGCGCCTCTGACGAGACAGGAGAAACCGGGACCGACGTTTTACTTCACCATCCGATAGAAGCTCAGTGGATAAGGCGGGAATCGAACCCGCGTCTCATAGCATCATCGGGATCGGCAGCCGAAGCCGCTACCCCTGCGCCACGAGACCCACTCAATATAAAAATTATAAGAATTAAATTCAAACATGAAGAATGTTCATGCAGATGAAATGGCCTCACGGGCCGGATCCGGCCTGCGGGCCGGACGTTGGGCAGGCCTGGTCTAAATTGAAACAAAATTTTGATTTATTAGATATCCATCAGTCAAATTGTAAAGTTTTTGATATTATTGTTTTAAATAAACGTATTTTGCGAAAATTTAAGCTTTTTTCGAAAAAGTGTACATGTCAAATTTAAACAAGATCACACTTCGTTTGATACCCATGTTGTAAATTAGACAAAAAAGTAGTCATTGTAAATGTAACATCCTGGAACATTACTGCTGAATTCGAATCAAGACTCTAATGGCATTGTGAAGAAGTAGTATTTTGAAAAAAAATAAATATTTTGTAAAAATTGGGGTATCTACTCAATAATTGGGATACAGGAAATTTCTACAAAATTGCACATTTTAAAAATTTAAGTATTTAAAAAAATGGGATTTTGCGTTAATTTTAGTATTTTACACCGAAAATGGCAAAACATTAAACATTTGGTTTGTTACCCATATTAACAATTCTAAAAAAAAGTTTAGTATTTAAAAGAAGTTTTTGTGATTGCTTTGTTGATTTCCGCAAGAACCACATTTTTAAAAAATCATAGCTTCACGCTATTCCAACCAAATTTTGCTGTCATGTACGAAAACGAAAGGGTATTAGAAAGGCTTTAATGGAAAAAGTTTTGAAAATCAATCCAGACACATTAAAAGTTTGTATGAAATCTTAAAACACTGTTTTGAATCACGTAAACTGCTATAACTTAAAATTTCAGCGATGACTTATGCTTTTTCGGGTACCAAAAGTTGCGTCTTTCAATCATGGAAACCCAAGAAGTATAGATTATCGCTCAAATTTCAATGTTTTGGCTGTTTTAGTGAAAAAGTTGTTTTATCGGTTTCGTCATTTTTTTCTTTTCGTATCTCGAAATGTTTAATTTATAACTGCACCATGTTTTGATATACGATAAAAATTCCTTCAGACAAAAGCTCTTAGGTCCCAAGACATTCAAAACAGCATTTCTGGTTTTCATTCGACAATTTCGAAAGTCAGGCTAGATTTTAGATACTTCAAACTATTTTTCCTTAAAAGCTTATCTAATACCCTTTTGACAGCTGAAATCGACTGAAATGGCGCAAAGTTATGATTTTTTTAAATGTGGTTTTTGCGAACATCGACGAAAGTTGTCATTTTTCGGCCCACCCGAACACGTCTTAAGTCAAATGGCAAAACAAATAAAAACTACGGGACCGTTCGGATTTTTTTTCCGAATCATCCTGTTTTGGTGAGGAAATAAAATGATAAATTTAAGTATGTGAAAATCTTAACAAAGTAAGGCTTCGTTTCATACCCGATTTGAAAATTATGAATATCTGAGTTTGTATTGTAAAAAATTGTATTTTGGGAAAAAAATTTAGTGCTTTTAAAATTTTACTTGCTAAATTATACAGCTTCTGAATTCTGGAAAGATTTTCTGAATAAGTTCATAATTATTAAAATTATCTTCAAATGAGATATAAATAAAAAAATCGTATTTCGATAACGATAACAATAATTCTATCATCATCATTGACAACCATGGCAAGGTAATGTAACTTTTAATAATTTTCAATATTTTTTTCACGGTTTTTATAGAAAAATATCTTTTCTGTATTATTTATGTTACAGGTCCTTCACATTATTGTTTGATTATGTTACAGCTCCTTCACGTTTTGATAAACTTTCTTGAATAACATTTTAAACTTTATTAATCCTAACATCAAAATAAAAAACTAACTCAATCCACCTAAGTGGTTGGTGCCTTACTCACTCTTTAGCAACAATTGGTGATGAGTTTGGACACAAATTTCATCTAGTTTTTCTTAAAATCAGCTAAAAAAAAAAGTACCGTAAAACGGGGTGACTTTGATAGCCGAGGTGACTTTGATAGGTTTGCGATTTTTCCGCAAAATAAAGAGTTCAATTAAAATACGTAAGGAATGGTTTAGAAACATACTGACCGTGGTAGAGAAGTGTTCAAAGTATCTCAAGAAGAACTTTTCATAAAATTATAACAAGTTTAAATAGTAAGTTAACTATAGTTAAGAAAATGTTGATGAAAGTCATTATTTTAAACTTCTCAAAGTGTCATGATTTTCTCAATGAACATGATTTTTAATCGGAAAACGGAATGCATTTTCGGATTCTTTGGACAATTTTCCACTAGGAGAAGGTTAAATAAATTTGTAAATAATAAATAATATGTGTTTTGAAACACAATTTAAAAAAAATCTCCAAATTTATAAGCAATTTCAGTTAAATAAATTTCATCTAAAATGTGAAAACTTGTGATTCGTGCTTCAAATTCTGTAAAAAATGCAAAATAAATCGATAATTTTATAAACAAAACCAGTTTTAACAAATTTTAAGGTGAAATTTCGACTTTTTAACAATTTTACCTTAAATTTATATGTATTTTGCTTAAAAGCTTATACACTTAGTTAACTAAATATAAACATTGTTGTTTTTTCTTAAAAACTATATCAGCTACTTTAGTGATGGTACATTTAGGGTACAAATAAAGTTTGAACATCTTAAAAATGATTTTAACAAGAAAAACTATGACTATCAAAGTCACCCCGGAATTAAAACTAAGAATTTTTAACGTAACTATTTTTTTAAACATTATTCAAAAAACTTTTATTCCGAAATAATGCATGGACTTTGTGTAGTCTACCCCAGTACATGTTTTAAAAATAACAATCTTGAGAAAAACCTTACCTGTTGGAAAATATGCTAAAAACAAATTGAAATCCTATCAAAGTCACCTCGGTTTACGGTACACAAATATCACTTAAGTGGTCATAACTCGAGACAGGGTTGCCAGATCTTCAATGTTTTGTACTCATCATATACATCAATTTCAAAAATGTTGAGTTGTGATTACTAAGCGTTAATTTATTTATTTTTGAGCATTTCCAGCTCAAATCAGGAATTTTTCTAGTAGTTTTGTACCCGACCCTCTCCGATTTCAATAAAACTTTTTAGACATGTTATCCTAGGCCTATTGTGTACTCGAAAATAATATTTGAGAAAGGCGTAAGGTATTTAAATATTTTTGTATTTTGCATTTTAAAAATTACTGTATCTCGAAGCCGTTTCATCGTATCAAAAAGTGGTCAAAGACAAACTTGTAGGAAATTGGACGGGCTTTCTGAAAAAAAAAACACTGAAACAAAAATAATTGCCACTTTTATGTCATTTTTCAATTTTTAAGTTTAAAAGTTAAATTTGAAGGTGATGTCACGATTTTTTTTCGCTCAAAATTTTTGAGGAAATACCCTAAGATGTTACCAAAAGACTGACGAAAAATGCAGGATGGTATGTCTCTCCTAAAATACAAATACAAAAATCATTTACTAAAACTGGTTTTTTGAAAAGTGGTCTAAACGTTGAAATATTCAAAAACCGAAAGCGGAAATCGATTACCCAGACAATTTTACATAAAAGTCTCCATGCTGACCATTGTCCTATGTCCAATCCTTGTGAAGATACAGCGTTTTTAATAATAAAAATGTTGAAAAAATCTGGTTTTTGATGGTTTTTTGCAATTTCTAAATGACAGAATTGATTTTTCAGTCTCGAAAATAATTTTACCGGAGAGCTCGTCCAATTTTCTATAAGTTTGCCTTTGACAGCATTTGAATTGAATGTATGGGTTTACAGATATGACCTTAATTACATTGGTCATAACTGAAAATAGTATTTTTTCAGTGTGTAGAAACCTGGATGGTAAATACTCTAACGAAATATTACAACGAGTCAAATGAAGAAGCTGTCAAATGTCAAACTTATAGGAAATCGGACGAGCTTTCTGGTAAAAATATTTTCGAGACTGAAAAATCAATTCTTTCATTTAGAAATTGCAAAAACCATCAAAACCCGATTTTTCAACATTTTTATTATTAAACCCGTTGTATCTTTACAAGGATTGGACATAGGACAATGGTCAATATGGAGACTTTTATGTAAAATTGTCTGGGGAATCGATTACCGCTTTTGGTTTTGAAAATTTCAACTTTTAAAACACTTTTCAAAAACCAGTTTTAGTAAATGATTTTGTATTTTTGGAGAAACATACCATCCTGAATTTTTCGTGAGTCTTTTGTTACATTTCAGGCTATTTCCTCAAAAAATTTGAACGAAAACAAATCGTGACATCACCTTCAAATTTAACTTTTAAATTTAAAAATTGAAAAATCTCATGATTTTTAAATTGCAAAATACAAAAATATTTGATTTGATCTGGAATTGCTCTTTTGCATTTCATGCAAAGAATTACTTTAAGTAATCTTTACCTGAGTTTCAAAACAAATTAGCCTAATGAAAACGGTTTCACTTCTTTCATCCCAAAGGCCACACACCACTATTACCGAGCAATGTGCTCAACTTATTAACTTAGCTTAATTGTCGATAAATGTCAAGTAGAGTAGCAGAAGCCGGAGCAGTTCGCTCAGCTTTATCCCTCGAGCAGTGCTCCGGGTGACGACCACCGTCAAGTTGTGTCTACGCTTTGGACCTTTTACGATCGGAGTGGCTTTTAAGCGCAAAATGCTTCTTTTCATTCCGGCCGCAGCTTTCTTCAATGGGAAAAACAATTTATGTCAACTGACCCTCCCGACTCTGTGATTTATCTAAGTGAGTGCTTTACGCGGGTAATTAGAAAATGTCGCGCAAATACTGCTGCAAAGGGAAAATCGTTGACTTTTCACTGATCGCGCTCCATTTGTCATTTGCCTTTAAAGATCGGCGTCTTCTCCGCGTTCCCGTGCCAATTCAGGTTTCTGCGCGGCCTACATTTGTGCTTTGTACGTGTGCGTTACGAAACCATAATTTGCCAGGCAAATTCAGATATTAAACGTCAATTATAAAGTTCGCTCCATCAAAATCAAGAATCCATCACGGTGGGGACGTCGAATCCGTTTCGAAATGGGTTCTCAGCAAACGGGTTTACGTACTTCTTCTCCAGCAGAATTGGAGCAGAGCGTACAAAAAGAGGTAACAAACAGCACCAGGGAAAGGAGGTTAACCTGTTGCAGCATCTTCCAGCGGTGCGCTTGTAATTGGCCTCGAATGACGTGGCATCGTTGTGAGTGGTGGAGGGAGATGCGCTAAAAACAGAACGTTGCAGCTGTCCTCGCCGCGTCCTCTGCAAAGAAAACGTCGAGGCACGGAAAGAGATCGCATGCCAGACTAACTTATATTTCGTTGTATAGTTAATCAAAACACATTTTGTGAAAGTTTCAATCTTGTCGTGCCAACTTGACACACCCTGGAAATTGCTGCAAGTGCGACAACTGGCCAAAGGGAATTAAGGTCAGAACGCGTTTGACACACGTACATGCCCGACCACTGTAAACATTTGTAATTATAACTCGGGACTCCAGCAACCAAATACATCCGAACTTCAGGACAATACACAGGATGGTCAACCAAATAAAACGTGTTTGTTATTGTTTACATTGCGTGCTCTGGTTTTTGTTTATTCAAGGTCAAACATAAAACGCGTTTCTCACGGAACGTCAAAGAGCAATATGTGACAAGTTAGCTCGACAGCGTCAATATGAACATATTTTTTCCAGTTCATTTTATTGAAGTGAAATGTTCAACATTAATGTTTGTTTATTGTTACAAATGTTGGTAAAATTTAAACTTTCAAGCTTTTTTTTCCGTGCAGTTGCACGGAATTACACGTGAGCGAGGATGCTGGCTGAGGCTGGAGCATTGCAGCGCAAATCTTCGGAATCATGTCAGGTTGATTTCTTGCTCGACGAGTTTCATCACGTTTTCCTCGTTTTGGAACCTCCACCGTATTTTTTGTCTTCTTTTGCAAGGGATCCCAAGTAACGGCCCTTTTTTTCGCAAGCTGGAGAGCTGGAGGAGAAGTGGTGCAACCAGGTAATTTTGGAGCCAATTTTGCTCCGTTTTCACACTTGCCCCATTCTGGGTTGCATTTTGGAAACGAGTTTTTGTTTTTTTTTTGTTGTTTTGCACGTTTACAATTTGGAATGCATGCTGTCGATGTTGGACAGCAGCGGTCGCAGGACTGCTGATTTTCTGCAATTTATACCGAATTCTTCTGAAGGTGTGGAATCTTCTTGGGAGCGCGCGTTCTTTTTTTCCGAGGAATTTTGCTGGCAGACAATATGTTCAAGAACGGGCATCAGCTTGGAGAATGAGACAAACGAGAAGTTTGTTAGTGATGAAATATTGCAGCTGAAAGTTTGACCAGGTCTGATTTAGTTTTGGAGCAATTCAGTTTTTGGTCAATTATTTTGTTTTCTGAATACTTCATCCAAAACTTAAAAAAAAAACTAATTTTAAGGGTTACCAAAACAAAACTGAGTCTAAATTGGCTCACAACTGTAGATAACCCCAAGACACGGTAAAGTACCACCATTAAAGTGCACAAATAAAATCTAATGCTTTTTCGGTTGGTTTGAGTGAAGAAACACGTTGAAGCCGGAGCTAACGAACATTTAAGAGACACAGAAATGTATGTACGCCGAACCAGAAGAGGAAGCCCGGTAACATCACCAACACCAACCAACAGTCCGGGGGTTGTTTTGCGATGATCGAGAGGTGCTTCTTTTCGATGTTTTTGACACTGTAAGAATTAATTGTGCTTATAAATTTGTTTGTAAATAATTCAATAGTAAACCAATTATCATTATACCAAATAAATTTTAGGATGTTTGGAAAATACCCATTATTTATATTTATTGTCATTGTGGATAAAAAACAACCCGAGCAGACGGAAATAACTTGGGAAGGTCAGTTTTTGATATTGTGAGAAGATCGAAATATGTTATTGGGATGATCGGATTAGTTGTTAAAATAACAAAAATCAATAACAAAGATTTGTTCGAAGAATAACTTAAACTGTTATTATGTTGTTATTGCAATAACAAACCAATAACACAGAAGGAATCATGAAGGAATAACAAGATTTGTTATTTTGTGCGGAGAAGTGGAGCAGCATAATAACAAAAAATGTTATTGAACTAGTATGACTCCATAACAAAAAAAGTTATTGTTTTGGTTTATTTGTTATTTGCAAATAAACCTGCAGTTGCCATAACTCCTCCTAGTCAGGGCTGCAGAGTCGGGTACCTCCAAGCGACTTCCCGGGCGGAAAGTGAGTTGGTTGCGATAACTTCGAACTATCTTGGCTTGTTTATTTGCATCTTGTTGTAAACTCCTCGAGTTATGACGACTTTTGAAACCGACTGCGTATCATGGAAAGTATATTCCATGATCATACTGCATTATCTACAGTTGATATTGAGCTGTTAGTGGTAGTTTTTTTAGACTTAGCAAAAATTTCGAAAATTAATTTTTTTTCAAAAATTTTACCCGAACATCATGAAATGATTATTTTGACTTTGTTTCAAATTTATGCTGGACTTAGCAAAATTTGCAGTCACTGGTCGAATTTTCAATTTCCGATACTTAGAATAATTTTCATGAGCTGATATTTTAAAGTTTGATTTTATTTATGCTGGACTTTGAAATTTTTCCGTATATTTTTAATTCTTTACATTTTTTGGGACTTAGAAAATTTTCGGGAGTTTGGAAACATGATAAATTATTTTGATGTTTATTTTTGCTTTGAACCAAAATTTCGGAAAAATCGTCGAAATTACAGAAAATTTTCGTCCGATTTTTACAAAAACATCAGTTTGTTCCTAAAATAATGTCCCTAACAAAACGTCTTCCTTGAAATTTTGAAATTCGAAAGTTGGTTTTTAATTATTATTGATATACCCCCTACAAAAATCGTTCCGGCACTTAGAAAATTTACGGGATCCGTATCACGACAAGATTTTCGGTAGAATTTATTTGATTTTTTGGACTTAGCAAAATTTTGGCTTTTGGCCAGTAAAATTTCGGAAAAATCGTCGAAATTACAGGAAATTTTCGTCCGATTTTTACAAAAACATCAGTTTGTTCCTAAAATAATGTCCCTAACAAAACGTCTTCATTGAAATTTTGAAATTCGAAAGTTGGTTTTAATAATTATTGATATACCCCTACAAAAATCGTTCCGGCACTTAGAAAATTTACGGGATCAGTATCACGATAAGATTTTTGGTAGAATTTTATAGATTTTCAGGACTTTGCGAAATTTTTGCTCTCAGCCAGTTGAATATTTTTCAACATTTTGAAAAAATATTTTGATAAGAAACATTACCAGGTTTTTTGGAATTTTACTGTGGATTTTTGGACTTATGCAATTTTAGGAATATTTTCATAAACTGTTATTTTTTAATTTAAAAAAAAATGGAATATAGAGACTTTGGATTTTTCGTGATTTGGAAAATTATTATGACATTTTGGCAATTCAACGCTTTCTCTACAATTTTTTAATGAGTTTTTAAAGTAAAATAATTTTTCAACTTTGAAAAATCTTGTTTTGATGTAAGTGCGTATATTCCTGCAATATTACTCATATTTGTGAAGAGGAAGAATGGGGAGGGGGTCTGAATTGTGGCGGGGTGCATTAAAAACCAATAAAATTACTTTTGGGATCAAAATCTACTATATGAACTTGATATGATTTTTGGAAGATTTCAGTTGTTTGCTACTATAAACTCAACTTGATGTGGCATTGTTGGTCAAATAAACTCAACAAGATTTTTCGCAGATACGCCTCGAACAATTTATGTTCGTGGCCATGTTCGGTTATCTCTTAACCATACCCTGGGGTGAACTTGACTTGTTCGTGTTTTTACGAACATGGGTAGATTTTTCCAAGATGCAACTTTCTGCCCGGGTTTGAATCCATACTTTGAAGACAACTCCGACTCTGGATGTAGGATATGACGTCAACGCCGACTTCAGCTCTCCAAAAATACCCGACTTCACAGATTCCGACTCCAAGTAAAAGTTGCTGAAAATTTGCTGAATCCGATGCAGTCTCCGAGGTCTCACTCCAGCTCGAACTTCAACGTCAGCTCCGACTTCCTGGCTCTGTGAAAATAATAACAGTTTTTGTTATTCACACATCAAAAATTCTCATTAAATAAATCAATTCCGTTAGGGAATAAAACAAAATAAAAAAAAAGAACTCTCAAAAGTTAATTTTATCGGATTAATTTTAGCTTGAAACCCCATTTCATGGTGAAATAAAATTGGTCAAAATTATTTCATAGTTCTAGCCAATTTTAGTAAAATCCCTTAGGGGGTATATCAAATAATTAAAAAAATCAACTTTCAAAATTTCAACTTTTTAGAATAATTTTAGCTTAAGGACCCCAATTCATGGCCAAAATAATGATCCCGACGAAATAGGTCAAAATTACCCCATAGTTCTAACCAATTTTAGCAAAGTCCCTAAGGGGGTATATCAAATAATTAAAAAAATCAACTTTCAAAATTTCAACTTTTTAGAATAATTTTAGCTTAAGGACCCCATTTCATGGCCAAAATAATGACCCTGACGAAATTGGTCAAAATTATCCCATAGTTCTAGCCAATTTTAGCAAAGTCCCTAAGGGGGTATATCAAATAATTAAAAAAATCAACTTTCAAAATTTCAACTTTTCAGAATAATTTTAGCTTAAGGACCCCATTTCATGGCCAAAATAATGACCCTGACGAAATTGGTCAAAATTATCCTATAGTTCTAGCCAATTTTAGCAAAGTCCCTAAGGGGGTATATCAAATAATTAAAAAAAATCAACTTTCAAAATTTCAACTTTTTAGAATAATTTTATCTTAAGGACCCCATTTCATGGCCAAAATAATGACCCTGACGAAATTGGTCAAAATTATCCCATAGTTCTAACCATTTTAAACAAAGTCCTTTAGGGGGTATATCAAATAATTAAAAAAAAATCAACTTTCAAAATTTCAACTTTTCAGAATAATTTTAGCTTAAGGACCCCATTTCATGGCCAAAATAATGACCCCGACGAAATTAGACAAAATTATCCCAAAGATTTAAACATATTTAACAAAAAGAAAAAAATAATAACAGATTGTGTTATGGACACTTAGAAACATTTCCATTTGTGCGATTTATGGTGATTTTATTTCTAAGTCAGTATACCGAACGAATACCAAATTTTGTTATGAGGAGAGTTTTTGAAATGTATAACATTTCCTCTTATTAGCGTGTTATTAAACATTTTCAATATAATATCACTTCAATACCAAATTTTGTTATTTTATCAGAAACTGTTATTATTTTTTCTTCTTGAAGTTGAACTTCAGGATAAAATAATAACACTTTTTGTTATTTTAACAGGATTTGTTATTGAAATATTATTAATTTTGTTATTACCGTCTGCCCGGGAAACATTGTAATTTTGTTGGTAAAACAGTGTCATCACTTCAATACTTAAGAACAAATCATTTCAACGTTTAGTTTTAAATGTCTTGTCAAATTAGGAAATTTTATAAGTTAGTTTTTGCTTCTTAAATTAAGATCGCAGATCGGAAAAGAATGGAAACTAATCACTGAACAACTTTTTCCGTCAATTCTTGAAATCTTGCTGAAAACTAATGAAAAGTAAAGTACTTTTAATGATTTTAACATTTTGTAATTTAAATTGATATTTTTTTTATTTTCTTTCAATAATTTATTCAAGCCATCTCCACCTCTGTTTACTGTTATTACTAAATGTAATTCTTCGCCAACTCACACGAAATCGGAAAATAGTTGCCCCGACCATTCTTCGATTTCGTGAAACTTTGCTCTAAGAGTTAATTTTGGTGCCTGATCCGTGATCCATTTTTTGATATTTCGTGACGCTTGGGCGACAACTTTCATTTTTCTGGATTTTTACTAAGACATGTTTTTCAGTGATATGAAGTTCGAAACCGTGAAGAGAAAACTTCAGTTTTCGCAAAAATCTGTTTGTTTACACTTTGCCTTACATTGTTATGCTTGAATTGAATCGCCTGATAAGCGATGAAAATGCATGTGAGACATTTATGTCATCATGGACAGTTTAGTTCCATCAAGACATGAAACTATCAAGAAAATATTTATTACACTTGCGTGAACTACAAAATAAAATCAGCATTTCTCTTAATATTTTGAATATTATTTATAATATTATTGATTAATTGTATTATTGATTAATTGTGTTTTAAACATTGCTATATTTATCATTTGAAAATTTTTCCATGATTTAAATAATTTGTTGTGTTCTTTTAGCATTTTTTTAAATTGTGCAATGTTTGTTGAATCACGAAAAAATAGAAGTTTATGCAACAAGTTGCAAAAAAACCTCGTTGGATAAATGCATGACTCGTGCTATAAAAACAAGTTTTGCAACGAGTTGCTTGCAACATTTTTTTTCCATTCCGAGAAACGCTTTTTGAATAGAATTTTATGTCAAACATCCATGTGTTAAGTAAATCAACCGTTAAAACCAAAAAAAAATAAAGGATTACACTTTTCGAAACTAGTGCTGAAAACATCAACTTTTCTGCACTCATTCCAGTGCTGAAAAGTAGAAATTTTCAGCACTGGCATTGAAAGGTTTTGCTTTTCCATTCTGTTATTTTTGGTAGAGAAAAGTAGGCCGTTTTGTTGCTCGATAATGGCAGGAAAAGTAAGTAGTTTCATGACGAAATCGCAAAACTAATGTTTTCTTTGTCTTGATTTGGGTGATGAGTAGGCTTAGTGATTTTTCACGCTCAAAAATTGCAAATTTCATGGGGACTTTAATTTCAAAACACCAAATTTCACGGAAATTTTGCGGAACGTGAAAAATGTTAAAATAACTAGGTATGAAATTTTTTTGTTAGACTTACAAAATGAGCTCTTTATGCTTTATTACATATTATTTTTCAATAAACTAAAAAAATCTTAGCTCAATTTCAACGTGGCAAAAACTAATTAAAAAAAAATCTTGAAAACAATTTTTAGGCATGCTTATTGTCATTTATTGAGCTGCCTTTTTAATGTTCGTAACGAAATCTTCAAAATTTTATTCAAAATCAGAAAACAAAAAAAAACTACACGGAAGTTTCCACCTAAATAATCAAATATCGCGAAAATCAAACAGCCTCAGAAAAAATCTTAAATGTTCTTAAAATGCGACTTTGAAGATAAAAATCTTTTAAATTTTGAATAAACCAAGCTTGTGTCTTTCAACTTATTTTAAAATTGTATCTTTCAAAATTCAAATTAAATAATAGTTAAATTTGTATAACGGCGAATGGCAAAAATGTTAAATTTTGTTAGTTTCCTTAGGAAAACTGCTTTTCTGATGGAATTACATTTTTTCAATCTATTTTTTTTTGCTCCTCTGGTTATATCATTGACCGGAAGAAAAATTATGTACTTTTAAAATCTGTGCAATCTTTGAAAAATAAATTTACTAAACAAATTTCAACAAGTTTTGGTTGAAATAGACAAAATAAAAAAAAAATCCGAGAATATTTTTTTCTTCTTTGAATAATTTTGTTAACATTGTTTAAATATTAGCAGTATCCACTTATTAGTAAATGTTGTATCAATTTCATGTTAATATTTGTTTTGCTAATAATTCTTCAAATGGTTCATATTCTTTTCAATTGACATCTAATGAAATATACTTTATTAAAGGTCTTTATGAATGAAATATTTATTATGTTGTTTTTTTAATGAATTGATTTGAGAAAATTGATAAATATCACGGAATTTCACAGAAATCTTCAAATTTACGCTCTTTGCGAAATCGTGAAAATTCACTAACCCTAGTGATAAGTTAAATGTAACCGAAAAAATGCGTTTCCCTGCGTTTAGAATCACTTTTAGTATGTTTGAGCTGATTTAAAAAATTTGAACTTTTGAGTTTAAGTTTTTTTTCGCTTTTTTTTCTTTTCTTCAAATCTAGTGTAAAATGCATTTCAAAACACTTTTTTATGCAAATGCTAAAACTATGGCTTGTTATTTCAATAAATTTTATTTTTTTTTATTTTTTTTTTGCCCTCCCTTGACCCCGGGCAAAGCCTATAAAACTTTGAAAAATATTTGCATCGGCCTTAATTTTTTAAATCATGAGGATGGCAAAAACCGAGTCGTATAATTCTAATTTGTTTATAAAATGTGAACAATTACACAAAAAAACATTTTCTTCCGTGATTTGAACATTCAAAGTGCATAAAAAACCTTCGAATAAGCGAAACTTCAGAAAATCGAGGCTTAGGGTAATCGAAACTGCACTGTATACAATTTTCTACGATTTATTTTATAGTGAATTTCCCAATTTAGTTCCTTGGTTTTTCAAGTACCTTACCTAATTTTTTTGATAAGTTTCTAATTGTATGAGATCATTAAAAAAATATTATTGCTCTAAATATTATGTCAATTTATAAAAAAAAATTACGAAATACAAAGCGTAAGCCTTCTAGTAGTAAAACCACTATCGATAATAATTGTCGATGCCTCCCGAGTCCTGATGCTATGGAGAGAACTTGCTCAATAATGCTTTTGTACAAAACAATAATAAAGTCATCTGTAAATTGACTTAATGAATTAAAAAAAATGTTCGAAGAATTTGTCAATCCAAAAAGGCGAAAATAAGTATTTTTCACCGTGTTGACGAAGAATGAAAAACCATTTTACACAAAGGAAAACAAATGTGGATGCTGAGCCCTCTCTCTCTCACTCTTCATCGTTTTTTTCAGAAATTGCTTCGAGACCCGGTCTTTCGCGCTCGCAGAGGAAGTGAACGGATTGACGGTTTGGACAGCAAAGTGAATCATTACGTTATAGACATGTGCACCAAACATCGAAAGTGGGGTTTTTCTTTGTTCAAGGGCCATCTCCTCGCGCTGGATGAACCGTAAATGGAGTTTGCTCAATAATGAGCCACACGAGATTGGAATCGCCGAGGTGGGCTCCACCGGCTTAGACTCTCGGATGTTTTGCTAAGCCGGAGGTACTTTCTCGCTCTTTGTGATAACAATCTCGAGTTCACATTCAAATAGCCGAGGAGAGAGGTGGGGGTTTTTGTTTTGGCACTCGAGTCGCGATAACATCTGCGAAGCGCGAGTCAAAGACCGAAACCGTTAATTTCCGCGGCCGAATCCGGAAACGCTACGACCCTCACCTTGATCATCACCAGCGCACTCGTAATCGATAAAGCGCGGAGATTCACCTCTTCAAACTCCAGTCTCGAGTCTCGAAAATTTGTGTAAAAATAACCGTAATTGAGCTTAATCTTGACGTGGCTTCGACCGCCGAACCCCTCTCAAGTGTGATCGGCGCTCAAATGGATCCGAAAATAACAATCGAAAAATGCCGAACCAAAATGGTTGATGGTTCACGACTCTCGGATGATCGATCGATCGCGATCCGCGCAATGACCTTCGCTTGCCACAGCTGGCAGCTCGGTTCGTAAAAGTTCTAAATCATGCCCTCGAGATGTTCGTTTTGAGGAAGACTCTCAGAAGTTTTACGATGTTGAGAGCGTTATAACTTACGCACTTAAGATTCGATCATGGAGGGGTGCGCTGATGTTCGCTTCTTTGTCAGAAGGTATCTGTTTGGCTTTGGGAACAGAATTGGATTCAGAACTCATAGAATTGATCGTCACTTGCCAAGGCTAACTTCACTTCAACGTACTGCTAGGTGATCCACGCCCGAATTTTCTTTACGACTTCGTCGAATTTGTCTTCCTCGACATGGCTGGCGTTCTCTTTCTTCAAGTAACGTTTAAAAAAAGAAGTTAATTCTTTCTTTCCCAAGTCTTCCACCTCATTTGCCTGCACCTTGTCCATTCTTCGACCTTTGCTGGTCACCTTGGACGTTCTCTCCTTCCCTACGGCAGTAACTTTCGGTGGGTGCTCCTCCCCGCTTTAGCTTAAAGTCTGCTCCCGAGTAAAGTAGAACAATAAACCGGTGAAGACGGAAAGTTCTACGATACACACTCTCAAGATCGGGAGGTAAATAAACTTGAAAGACTTTCGAGGGCGCAAGCAAGTAACTACCCCCAGGTAATAACAAAAGTTTGTACCGTCCGCACAGATTATTCGCTCTCTTTACAAATTAGTGGCGGTGCTGTGTTTTGTTTGGGGAGTACCTTAGAAGAAAAACAAACAACAACACAAACTAGGGGCGTTTTTATTGATGGTTGCTGTGGGTTTATTGTGAAAAGAACGGATTTTGCGGAAACTTTGGGCGCCATTGAGAGTTATTTGAGTTCATTGAGCAAGTTGATAGAAAGATGAGCAAGTCTCCATACAAATTTAGAGGGTGGTCATACAAAAATGCTATGTAAATGATCAAAAACCTGCATAAATAAAATCTTAAGAAGGAATTTTCAAATCGATTTGGTGTCCTCGGCAAAGTTTTTGGTATAGGTAGGAAAAAATCAGAAAAAGGTTAAGTTCAAAAACATTTTTTCATCCCTCAAAATTCAAATTATTTGCTCTACAGCATTGCCTTGGCGTTCTCGATTACGAGATTCCTACTCGAAACTAGGTGTCCGAAGGCTTGATTGTTGAGGAAATTGCAAACCTCTTTTTACTATTCTTTCTATTTATTTTTTTTTGCTTGTTTTTCACATGTTCTGCTCTAGAATGACTCCATTATCATTTCATTTGTAGAAAAAATGCGTAGAGGCATAGTCTGGGATACTACAAAAATTACTGCATACTTCTTTTTATTTAAAATATAGGAAATGTTAAACACAGCCAAAGTTGACCCCTAAAAAATGACGTTTCTAAAAACATTAGCAAAGTCACATGAAACAAGTCAAACTTCCATCCCTATAATTTTCAGAAATTATAGGAGTTATTCTATCCAATGCATTTCAGGATCCAAAATTGATTGAAAATTGGTTTTTGGCTATTTTTTAGATCGAAGCCTGTCTAGAGGCGGGACTGGGTTGTAGAGGATTAAAGTGAAATTTTAACTCATTAAATTAAGTTACATAAAAATCCCATTTTTTAAATTTTTAGTCTAGAGCTAAATCGCCCGAAAAAAATACAGTCTTCACACATATGGCACATAGTGATGGCTAAGCTTTATTGTTTTTGGTTAAAAATAGTTTTTTTTCTAAACCCTCAAAATCGTGATCGAAACAAAATTTGGCTTAATTTTTGGATAAAAAATCGAGTTTACAATCGAAAAGTACTTTTTTGCAATTCCGTCGTGAAACTACTTACTTTTCCTGTCATTCTTGAACGACGAAATAGCCTACTTTTCTGTACCAAAAATAACAGAATCGAATAGCAACACATTTCAAAATAAATGCTGAAAAGTTCTACTTTTCAGCACTCAAATGGGTGCTGAAAAGTTGAACTTTTCAGCACTTGTTTTGAAAAGTAACACTTTTCAACATTTTATTGATTTAAACGATTTATTGACAAAATACATGAAAATTTGACATAAAATTTCACTCAGTGTGTGTTTTTTTGGAATTGCAAAAAATGTTGTATGGAACTCGTTGCAAAACTTGATTTTTTCAGCACTCTTCGTATTTATCCAACTCGGTGAACCTCGTTGGATAAATGTACGACTCGTGCTGAAAAATTCCTCTTTTTGCAACTTGTTGCATAAACTACTATTAAAAACCACATTTTAGGCTTATTTTTTTGGAAGGGATTTGAAAATTTCCAACAATTTTGCTCCTGAGGCATCACTGAGCTCCTGAGAACATCAGCGAGATACAGCCTCTAAAAGAATAGCAATTAAGAGAAAATGTAATTTCTAAGTGCAACCAAAATAACATCAAATATTGAAATTCCGATATCTCAGCCACTAATGGTCCGATTTTCAATGTAAAAAATCGGTTAAATTTTCAGATCTTTCCGATAAAATGGATAAAAAATAATTATTCAATCTCTATTCAAAAGGTAAAAAAAAGTTTTATAATTGCACTCATTTATCTGAGCACAGAATGGACTAATTTTGCCCGGATTGGCGTCACTTGATCAGTCTTGGGGTCTCATAGGTCTCTTTTAAATTAAAAGAGACTTATGGGACCCCAAGATTGATCAAGTGACGCCGACCCGGGCAAAATTAGTCCATTCAGTGCTCAGATAATCAGCGTTGGAATTCGAGCGAGAAGAAGGAAAGCATTTCTCGCTCGCTCGCGAGGCAGATGAGTTTCTCTCGGCAGCTCGAGACTCGCGGCGAAAACTCGAGAGAGAGGATTTTTTCTCACAAGCGCTCGAGGATATCAGCACTGCTTTTAAAGAAGTTCAAGGCCGTTGCATATATTTTTCGAAGTAAATGTCGCCATCCCTTTAATTTTGGCTCAAAAATCAAGGGGCAAACTAAATTTCAATGAAAATACAACGCGGATCATTATGAATAATTTCAGATCCCCTAATATCGATATTTTGACACAAAGGCTCAATTCGTTAGGGTGATCCTATAAACTTTTCACTAGAAAAAGGAAATTTTGAATGAAAATGTCTCGAGTTTAAATAAAAATACCCCTGAAATGTTTTCAGAGTTTCTACTGATAGGTCTCTCCTATCAAATGCAACCTGAAGCTGAATTTTTTTATGCGTTCGTTTGAGATATTTGAGTGCTTCGAATATCATTTTTCTCTAAAACAGAATTGCAATGTTTAAAAACTGATTTTTGGAAGTTTTCCTCAGACGATTTCTCTATTTGGTCACAAAAGGCATATTTTGCGAGGAAGAAATGTTGGTGTCGTTGCTTGGATTGGCAAGCCCTAGACGACGAAAAAAAAATCTTAAAAATATTCCTAAAATGTCAAATTTCAATTTCTTTTCTTTTCGTCCAACCGTTAACCTTCGTAACTGGATTAAACAGCCAAAAGGAAAGAAATGTTCCTGAAAAGTTAGATTTTTAAAAACACCCTATTTGTAAACCACCCGAATTTGCACCAAGACAAAAGTTGCTCCATTGCAACCCTTTTGAAGAATCCAAACCCTCAAAACAGCACCATTTTTCGGAATTTCAATTTTCCACTTAATTATGCGATCTAGAAATTTTTTAAACCAAGACGTTTAAATTTTCATAAATCATTTTTGTATGGACAGCTGTCGAATTTGTATGGAAAATTATATGGACAAACTAATGATGCCAAATGGATTGTTTGGGCCTACTGAAGGCACCAAAAAAGTTTCAGTAGGATTTAAAAAAATACAACAAAACTGATCAGAAGTGCAATAAAAAAGAAACATTTGAAGGCCGAATGTTGTTAGTTTAAATCAGTTTACCGATTAAAGGTGAATTAAACATTCATTCATTTCATTCGTGTTGAAGCTATATTTCATAATATCAAAGAAAACAAAAAGCAGCAGATAGAGTCAGGTATAAATAATACAATATTCAACTTAAATTCATTATAATTTTTCATAGAATTTCCATATCCAACATGTACTAATATTTTGTTTTTTTTTTCTCCTTTCAGGTATGATTTCCAATTTTGAAATATTGCTTCTAATTATCTGACCATAAGTAAGTGTTCTAGAACCTTCTAAGAAAGCTTGTTTCTTAAATTGAACTGACGCTGCCACACTCAGTAAGATAAAATGATGGATATATTTTGGGCTAAAAAATAAACATGAAATCGATTTTTTTTATTGTTTTACATTATCAGAGTACTTGTAACTTTGAAATGTTTCTACGAATGATCTTCCAGCAAACCAACACTAAAGAATACGTTTTGATAGAGGAATCCACGCATTTTTTCCATTTGGGTCGAAAATTGGTACTAGGGCCAACACGAGGACATTGGCCCTCTTTTTATATTACTATAGAATCGTAAAACACAAAAGTTCATCTACATGATCCTTCCAGCTGAAAAGTCAATTTCTTCGGGTCCTTCCCAGCACTGTCAAGGTCGACTCTTTGCCCAGCACGATCTCCCAGTTTCCTCAACCTCAAGGTTTGGGCCTATCCAATTCGGCCTACGGAATTCCCCAACGACCAACGTCCGTCCAACCTGAACCTTGCCCTCTCCCTTTGTTTCTCCTCTTTTCGCCCAGCTCAGACCCAATTTCCCTCTGCAGTGTCTTCTTCCTGTACGCGATGCACCAGATGTTCTCCTCCAAAGGTGTGTGCGTTCGCTTCGGGTTTTTCGTCTTCTTCATCTTAATTTACTTTTTTTTCAGGAAACGACCAATAATCGCCCAACCTACGAAAGGTCGTTCGTCAGCCGTCGCGTCTCGGAGGAATTTCGGAGGTTTCGGTTCTTCCTCCTACCATTTTTTTTACTTCCATTGTACAATAAAAATGCCTCAAAAAGCATCAATTATACACGAGCAACGAACGGCGGCGTTCCGACGAAAAACGATTTTTTCGTGTAGGCCCTTTGTTGGGTCTATTTGAAGAAAAAGTTTTCAAGCTTAAAGCGCGGCGACGACGACAATGAAGATGACGAAGAAGAAAACCCCGATGTGTACCGACAACATTGTACTGTACCTTTTTTTTTGCTTCTATAAGACTAGAGAGGTCTCTAAAAGTGTATGTTTGTGTGGCTTTGTGTTTCACCCTGAAGCATCTTTCAAATTCGGTTTTACGACGACGACGTCGTCGTCTAGGTTGGAGCATAAAAAGTGAGTCAGATTCAAAACATAAATAAATCCCAGAAATAGAAAGTCTCTACCTTCCTCTTATTACAGTAGAACATTGTTCTCACGAACATCATTATACGACAAACTCTGTGCCAAACTATCGAGGTTCCACTGTTGACCAGACTTCAGAGTGTGTTCCGAAGACACCAACGACGATGAGTTTATATAAGTTCGTAGGCCCCGAAGACAGCTGGATCTTCGAGTTTGGAACTTTTTTTCAAACTCCTTCGCCGCCAACCTCTCTTCGACACGTGTGTATGTGTTACTCTTTTCACTCTTTTCTTATTGATTTATGCTCTTTCTCTAGACGACTATCCTTCACCGACACACACGTCTTCGGGCCATGTTTGTTTCTTTTCTTCTACACTTCTGCTCCCTGGACCTCTGGCTTGTTTATGTTGCGTTTATGTGTATGTGCAGGTTTGAAGTCTTCGTGGAACGAATACGGTGGTGAACCTTATTGTTTTTTTGCTGGTGTGCTTTCTTTCCTCAAGTTTTTGTTGTTGGGTTCGGTAACTGTATCTTTTTTTTCAATTTTTATTTCTCTGTACGCCACGAGAATTGAATTATGAAATCCTTGGGTGGAATAAAATTGGCAGTTGCGAGAGCAATCACAGCGAATTTGGCGTGAAGAAGTAAATTTTCAACTATTTGAAAAATGAATGCTGTCCTGATATACCTTTTATCGAAATTTATATTAAGGTTTTGTATATTTTTTCGATTATATAATTTATTGACTCTCTGAGAATATTGACGTGAATCCTAAGAATTTACAAGACTGGGTGTTACCTTTTTACCGTAAAGTTTTGCCATCCTTGCCTTACATGAGCAGTTCTTTGAATTATTTGAAAGATTATTTTTATTCATTTTCTTGTGTTTTCGCAGTATTTGCAACATCTCAGGTTCTTCTAAATGAAACTAAATTCTGTTAAACGGGTTGTGTAGGGGACATCTTATGATGACTTAGCTGAAATATCTCGTTCATATAACAAATCCTGTCATTTTGACAGCTGTCTAAAGTTGAGGTACGTTTTTGGCCAAAAATGACCTCTCGAAAAGTTGTTAAATATTTTTGTTGGAATTGCTCGAAAAGTACCGTCCAACTCCAAGCGAAACTTACTTGGGGTCACCGTGGAGATTTTCCTTTGTCCCCTTGAAAAAAGTGGAGCACCAAAACTCCCCGTCTTCCAAATACTTTTCCTTGTCCCTGGTGTACGGTGGAGATGAGAGCGCCCGGTAATGGACTGCTAAACAATTCACTGAGATTTTGGTCATTTGATTTTTTTTTGTCTTTTTTAATCCGGCTGAAACTTTTTTGGTGCCTTCGGTACGCCCAAAGAAGCCATTTTACATTATTAGTGTGTCCATAAAATTTTCCATACAAATTTGGCAGCTGTCCATAAAAAAATGATGTATGAAAATTCAAAAATTTGTATCAGAGCAATTCTCTACGAAATCGGTCTTTTTTCTTCAATTTTAATTTTTGTATTTTTTAATCCGGCTGAAACTTTTTTGGTGCCTTCGGTATGCCCAAAGAAGCCATTTTGCATCATTTGTTTGTCCATATAATTTTCCATACAAATTCGGCAGCTGTCCATACAAAAATGATGTATGAAAATTCAAAAATCTGTATCTTTTGAAGGAATTTTTTGATCGATTTGGTGTCTTCGGCAAAGTTGTAGGTATGGATACGGACTACACTGGAAAAATAATACACGGTAAAAAAATTTGGTGATTTTTTATTTAACTTTTATCACTAAAACTTGATTTACAAAAAACACTATTTTTAATTTTTTTATTTTTGATATGTTTTAGAAGACATAAAATGCCAACTTTTCAGAAATTTCCAGGTTGTGCAAAAATCACTGACCGAGTTATGAATTTTTAATCAATACTGATTTTTCAAAAATCGAAATTTTGGTCGTAAAATTTTTCAACTTCATTTTCGATGTAAAATCAAATTTGCAATCAAAAGTACTTTACTAAAATTTTGATAAAGTGCACCGTTTTCAAGTTATAGCCATATTTAAGTGACTTTTTGAAAATAGTCGCAGTTTTTCATTTTTTTAAATTAGTGCACATGTTTGCCCAGTTTTGAAAAAAATATTTTTGAAAAGCTGAGAAAATTCTCTATATTTTGCTTATTCGGACTATGTTGATACGACCTTTAGTTGCTGAGATATTGCAATGCAAAGGTTTAAAAACAGGAAAATTGATGTTTTCTAAGTTTCACCCAAACAACCCACCATTTTCTATCGTCAATATCTCAGCAACTAATGGTCCGATTTTCAATGTTAATATATGAAACATTTGTGAAATTTCGAAATCCGATCTTTTCGAAAAAAATATTTTTGGAATTTTCAAATCAAGACAAACATTTTAAAAGGGCGTAATATTGAATGTTTGGCCTTTGTGAAATGTTAGTCTTGATTTGAAAATTCCAAAAATATTTTTTTCGAAGAGATCGGAAAATTTCACAAATGTTTCATATATTAACATTGAAAATCGGACCATTAGTTGCTGAGATATTGACGATAGAAAATGGTGGGTTGTTTGGGTGAAACTTAGAAAACATCAATTTTCCTGTTTTTAAACCTTTGCATTGCAATATCTCAGCAACTAAAGGTCGTATCAACAAAGTCCAAATAAGCAAAATATAGAGAATTTTCTCAGCTTTTCAAAATATTTTTCAAAAATGTGCACTAATTTAAATATGGAACAAAAGTGCACTTTATCAAAATTTCAGTAAAGTACTTTTTGATTGCAAATTTGATTTTACATCGAAAATGAAGTTGAAAAATTTTACGACCAAAATTTCGATTTTTGAAAAATCAGTATTGATTAAAAATTCATAACTCGGTCAGTGTTTTGCACAACCTGAAATTTCTGAAAAGTTGGCATTTTATGCCTTCTAAAACATATCAAAAATAAAAAAATAAAAATAGTGTTTTTGTAAATCAAGTTTTAGTGATAAAAGTTAAATAAAAATCACCAAATTTTACCGTGTATTATTTTTCCAGTGTAGTCCGTATCCATACCTACAACTTTGCCGAAGACACCAAATCGATCAAAAATTCCTTCAAAAGATACAGAATTTTCATACATCATTTTGTATGGACAGCTGCCGAATTTGTATGGAAAATTATATGGACAAACTAATGATGCAAAATGGCTTCTTTGGGCATACCGAAGGCACCAAAAAAGTTTCAGTCGGATTAAAAAATACAAAAAAAAATCGAATGACCGAAATCCTTGAGAACTGCTCATCATTTGAAGGATTTTTTTGATCAATTTGGTGTTTTCGGCAAAGTTGTTGGTAGGTATAAGTACCAGACTGAAATGCACGGTTAAAATGTTTTTGGTGCAATTGAATTTCACTTTTTGTCACTAAAACTTGATTTGCAAAAAACACTATTGTATATTATTTTTATTCTATGAGATGTTTTAGAGGACATCAAATATCAACTTTTCAGAAATTTCCAGAATGTGCCAAAAATCTTTTACTTTTTCAAAAAATCTAAATTTTGGCCACAAAAATGTTTCAACCTCAACTATTTTTCGATGTAACATCAAATCTGCAATCAAAAAGGACTAAAGTGAAATTTTGATAAAGTTCGCCGTTTTTAAGTTATAGTCAGTTTGAGGTATTTTTTTGGAGCGAGTTGTGGCGCTATAACCACGGCAAATAGTGTCCAGGGCATTCGTGGAAATACAATGTCCCATCCCAGAGGGTCCCGGAGTACCAAACCTTCTTAGCATGGTGCTCCCAACGAATACAACCAAAATCTCGGAGCGTATGGTGGTGTGTCCCCACGCTTCTTCTTACCCTGTCGATTCAGAATTGTGTTGTTGTTCGAACACTCAGTGCTCAAACTCAACCCAATTACGAGTCATCTCTGCGATACGGCTTTACGCAGTAGGCCTGGCCGCTTTAACGCTTGTGATGTTTAAATGCATTCCAATGCAATGGCGCACTACAAATGTTAATAAATGACAAGAAGAGTGCTAGGCGTCATCTAACCTAAGGCACTCTCCAGGATCCCTTCGAAAGATTGGCTGCGCTAGGGTCTGATTAGATTAGATTAGATAGTCAGTTTGAGGTATTTTTTTGAAAATAGTTGCAGATTTTCATTTTTTATAAATTTGTGCCCATGCTAAGGTTTAAAAAAAGGAAAATTTATGTTTTCTAAATCTCACCCAAACAACCCACCAATTCCGATGTCGATATCTCAGCAACTCATGGTCCGATTCTCAATGTTAAAATATGAAACATTCGTGAAATTCCCCGATCTTTTCGAAAAAAAAAAACATTTTCATTTTTGTTTTAAATGAAGACTTACAATTCAAAAGGGGAAAACATTCAATATTACACCCAAAACTGGGCAGCGCTAGTTCGAGAGAATAATGGCCTCGAGAGAATAGTGGTACCATTTATGGACACAGAGAACACAGCTCGAGATGGGCGAGAGAATTATTCTCTCGAGGGTCATTTGCAAAAAAAAGTTCATCCGTCAAAACAAAAAAACCAAAAGTGTTAACTACGGGAATCGAACCGGAGACCTTTGACATACTAAACCAATGACCAATGAATGTCGATGTATGACATTTGTTGGAGATTTATTGTTTCAATTCACGAATGAACTAATTTGTTATGGTGGTGTGAGTTGGTAACATTATTCTCTCGATTTTCGCGCTGAGCCCTCGATTCGGAATGTTGGGTGTACGCCTTTTTGAAATGGTAGTCTTTATTAAAAAGAAATTAAAACATTGTTGTACGTTTTTTTTGCAAATTTGATTTTACATCGAAAAAGTTGAATTTTCTGACGCAAAGACTGTCAGCGTTCCCCGATGTAACATAACTATGATTTTTTTACTATGTAAGGTTTTTTTTTTTATTTATAGTTATTCAGATTTTCTTTTCCATGTACATTCATTCAGTTAAAATATTATTGAGTGTCCAATCACAATCGATGACTTTTCACCTCAATTTTAAATACTAACAACTTTCATTAATTCATGAAATATTGTAGCTTTCGCTATTCAGTGATTACAAATGTAGGAGGTCCTACATGTACAAAAGGGAAAAGGGATACCTTAAAACTAACTTATAAACTATATAAAGAGCGGATCAATCAAATATCTTATTGGACATAACATCCAAAGTGTCAACTTCGGCTAATTGATGAAGTTCACTGGTGCTGAACCAGGGAGGAAGTTTCAGAATCATTTTCAGAATTTTGTTCTGAATCCTCTGAAGTTTTTTCTTCCTGGTTAAGCAACAGCTTGTCCAGATCGGCACAGCATAAAGCATGGCAGGTCTGAAAATTTGTTTATAAATTAACAGTTTATTCTTGAGACAAAGTCTAGAATTCCTGTTTATAAGTGGATACAAACATTTAATATATTTGTTACATTTAACCTGGATACTTTCAATGTGATCCTTATGAGTAAGGTTTTTGTCAAAAGCAACTCCAAGATATTTCACTTGATCCTCCCACTTTAAATTTTCCACATTCATCTTTATAATGTGATGACTTTTTGGTTTAAGAAAATCAGCCCTTGGTTTGTGAGGGAAAATAATAAGTTGAGTTTTTGCAGCATTTGGAGTAATTTTCCATTCTTTCAAATAAGAATTGAAAATATCCAAGCTTTTTTGTAATCTTCTTGTGATGACACGAAGGCTTCTAATTAAAAATTTCACACTACTGTGAGAAGGTCTTTAACCAACAAAACTGTCAGAAATAACAATGTGTCCACTTTTTGCTGGACCACCACGGTTTTCTCGAAACATTCCGTGGAACCGCCTCGTCCTCCCACGCCCACTCCTCCGTACGGTCGGTTGTTTTTCCTCAAACAACTCACCGGAAATGGGACAACGGCAAGCACACCTACTACAACAGAGTGAAAACTATTTCAAATCTTTTCGATTGCTACACGTTCTCGAGGAATCACTCTGAAGTTGGGAGAAATCCCGTTTGCTACACCCAGATGAAAGAGTTGTAACGAGCAGCGTGAATTGTAGTTTGGAAGATTCTTCCATCGCTAATTTTCATATGATATTTGATATAGTGGCAATCTTATACTCATCACTGAACATAATCTGTTGTCATTAAACGTCAGAAAATCTGTCAATTTAGTTCCAGGATTCAGCATCCCCTCCCGTGGGTGTACAAGTTGCATCTCTTGAAACCAAAGTTGTTGCACTTTTCACAGAGTCAACTTTTGCGAGTGCAGCTTGCCCGAGAAAGGCAAGAAAGAGCTTTCAACTGTAAGTCTCGAGAGAGTATTTCCTTGTAAGAGTTCACTTCCCACTAAATAACAACCCCCTCGTGTTGTGAAGCACCGGAGGGAGTACTCTGCAACATGGGATGCAGGTGAGCGCTTGTACGTGTTCGTTCCTCCGGGAGGAAAGCTGCTCCCCCAAAACCCACTTCAACTTAGACGCCGGCAGCCCGTTCTCAAATCGATAGGAGTTATTGTACCATTTACCCACTAATGCTTTCTGTTTGCTAGTTTGTTGGCATTTTTCCTGCTTTTTTTTCTTTTTTCAACGCCGCTCAAATCTGGGAACAAGTGCCCAACCTCCTTGTATGGGAAAGTGTACGCGCGGAAAAGGTTAAAAGTGGTGCCCGGTTTCCAGGGCGATTTCACTCATCACAGCAATTTAACGAAAGTGCTTGCCTGTGAGTGCGAGTGAGGAGCATACCAGGAGGACCTTTTAGCTCCTAGCCAAAAGGGTCATTCTAAATTGAGTGCAGTTTGTTTGAAGGGGTGCTTTAGTTTGAAATGGTGCGTAGCTGGAATGCAATTTGCAGCTTGGGAGTCAGCTGACGCAATTCATTTTTGCTGCTTTTTCTGTGAAAGTTTTGCCGAATAAAACAAACAAGAAACAAGAAACAAGAAACAAGAAACAAGAAACAAGAAACAAGAAACAAGAAACAAGAAACAAGAAACAAGAAACAAGAAACAAGAAACAAGAAACAAGAAACAAGAAACAAGAAACAATAAACAAGAAACAAGAAACAAGAAACAAGAAACAAGAAACAAGAAACAAGAAACAAGAAACAAGAAACAAGAAACAAGAAACAAGAAACAAGAAACAAGAAACAAGAAACAAGAAACAAGAAACAAGAAACAAGAAACAAGAAACAAGAAACAAGAAACAAGAAACAAGAAACAAGAAACAAGAAACAAGAAACAAGAAACAAGAAACAAGAAACAAGAAACAAGAAACAAGAAACAAGAAACAAGAAACAAGAAACAAGAAACAAGAAACAAGAAACAAGAAACAAGAAACAAGAAACAAGAAACAAGAAACAAGAAACAAGAAACAAGAAACAAGAAACAAGAAACAAGAAACAAAAACAAGAAACAAGAAACAAGAAACAAGAAACAAGAAACAAGAAACAAGAAACAAGAAACAAGAAACAAGAAACAAGAAACAAGAAACAAGAAACAAGAAACAAGAAACAAGAAACAAGAAACAAGAAACAAGAAACAAGAAACAAGAAACAAGAAACAAGAAACAAGAAACAAGAAACAAGAAACAAGAAACAAGAAACAAGAAACAAGAAACAAGAAACAAGAAACAAGAAACAAGAAACAAGAAACAAGAAACAAGAAACAAGAAACAAGAAACAAGAAACAAGAAACAAGAAACAAGAAACAAGAAACAAGAAACAAGAAACAAGAAACAAGAAACAAGAAACAAGAAACAAGAAACAAGAAACAAGAAACAAGAAACAAGAAACAAGAAACAAGAAACAAGAAACAAGAAACAAGAAACAAGAAACAAGAAACAAGAAACAAGAAACAAGAAACAAGAAACAAGAAACAAGAAACTGAAAACTGAAAACTGAAAACTGAAAACTGAAAACTGAAAACTGAAAACTGAAAACTGAAAACTGAAAACTGAAAACTGAAAACTGAAAACTGAAAACTGAAAACTGAAAACTGAAAACTGAAAACTGAAAACTGAAAACTGAAAACTGAAAACTGAAAACTGAAAACTGAAAACTGAAAACTGAAAACTGAAAACTGAAAACTGAAAACTGAAAACTGATTCAATCATATGACAGCTATTAAAATCAATCACTAGTTTTCAAACGTGCCGACTGTCTGCAAATCTCCTTCCATTAGCTTGTTCAACAAAGCAGTTACTTTTCCAAATCAGTTCCAAGTACTTTCCCCGTCAACGACCTACTCTCATCAGATTCATTTGCCATGTCCGCATTACACTCCCACGTCTGGGGAAGCCTCCGTTGTCACTTCCATGTTGACTTCTTTGTACAGCCACCAGACCACCCCCTGTGGAATGATTATCGTTTATTAACGGACAACGTCACTTTGGCTGGGGCTGGCTTTGAATGCTCGGTCTATCGGGCTTTTATTTCATTAGCACCGACAGCCACTTAATTCTGTGCCACAACGCTTCGAACGCCAGACTTGAAAAATTTAATTTAATTGAAGAAAGTGTATCTTGTTGGAGAAGGTATTCGACCTGAATCGAACTTTGTCGATACAGAGAAAGGATTCCAGTGTAACAAAGCCACGTGTGGTTTTAATTACGTTACAGGATTTTGCCTTTTCGGAGACAAGTTCATTGTTCTTGTATGAATTGGTCCCAACGGTACACTTAACAGTTCAATACCCGGCGCCAGAACCTTTAGCAAGACATGTTCCAATACAACTTCGACACGTGGAGTTCCAAACAAAACCCCTGGAAGGTAATACTTGAACGGTACCGTTTTTCTACGAGATAAAAGTTCTTCGCCCACCTCCTCTAGGGAAGAGCAAACACACAGTACACCAGTCTGCACTTCACACCACCAACTATGTTGTTTCACCTGAGGTGGGCATCCTCGAACGTTGAGTGTGGAGCTCTTGGTACAAGACCAACTTTGTATCGGTTCATTATAAATTTATGCGAACGGTTTCTCGTCGGGCTGCAGTTCATTGGGCGGTGTGTTAAGCTTGTTGGGTTATGACGAAGACTAGGATTCGAACCACGTTTGAAACATTGAAGTTTTTGTCGAAAAGATTAAATGAAAAGAGACTGTACGCTGAATCACCGCACCCGGTTACGGTTGACAATACCCCAGATCACATCCTGGTCATCACACCCCGGCGTGACCTCGCAGCGCTCTTCTTACGACATCTCCCGGAGAGCGCGGTACGTGCCATTGTTGCGCAAAACGCAAACGGGTTGTCCAGTGTCGAAAACGCCGCCACTGCAGCACAGTCGAGGGCATTCTGTTATCACCAGCTTCAGAGCGGGAAGAGCTCGCCGGTGTTCAGCACGCAGAAAGATCGTTAGGCCACGATAGCTGCCGTCCAAACCAGGTGGGAACCCCGCACGGAGGCTTCCTGAAGACCTCAGCGGTCTTCTTTTTACGAGGCTTCCGACGAGACGTCGCAAGAGACACGCTGAAAAGTGTTTCAATTATAATTAAAGACGCATTTCCTACACCAGAGAGAAACTTTCCCTTTTATTACGAGCGCAGACCGGGTGGACTATGTAATTGTAGAGGGGGGAAGATGCGGTCGATGCGATAGAGTTGCAGCGCTAGGGTGTCCGGAGTTTGGGGGATAAATCTGATGTTTTCAGGGATATTTTTAGTCTCTTGGTTTCTTTTTGACGTTCCGAGAAAACGCGTTTCAATGTTTGACCTTGAATAAACAAAAAATAGAGCACGCAATTTAAAAAATAACAAACTCATTTTTATTGGTTGATTTTTGGAGTTTTTTTTTTTGAAAAGGTCCAATAAACCAAATTTCCAGTTTTTGCTTTTTGGGTGTTTGAGTCAGGGGTATTGAAAAACACCCAAAAAGCAAAAACTGAAAATTTGGTTTATTGGTCCTCTTAAAAAAAAACTCCAGATTTTATCCCAAAGTTTAGTTGAATTTGGTTGCCAGAGTTCCGAGTTATAATTACAAATGTTTACGGTAGTCGGGCATGTACGAGTGTCAAACGCGTTCTAACCTGAAATTCCTTTGGCTAGTTGTCGCACTTGCATCAATCTTCAGGGCTTTGTCAAGATAGCACGACAAGATTTAAACTTCTTTCATATAAAGAGTAACGGAATTTTTTAAAGGAATCTTGTAAGGTCAAAAGGCGAAGGTCAAAAAGCGACAAAATAGCACGACAACGACGACGTGCTGGCTGACTTCACTTCGATAGGTTGCGATGATTTAAGCGGATTGCAGTCTGGATTTCGTCATTGATACTCCACTGTTTTATGAGGATAAGGGAAAATCTCCACACTTCAAACAAGTTTCGCTTGGAGTTGGATGGTTTTAGGGACGGTTTAAGGTCTAGGATACGCTCTGAGCAAGCGTAGCGACCAAAACCTGCTGGCTGGCAGCGAAATTATGGGAAAGTAGATTGTAAAATCACTACGATGAACATTTTTATTAGTCTTCTATAAAGATGACCGTTTTTATGTAGAGATCTCTGGTTGTTGAAGATCAGGTTTAAAAACGAAACTGGGAATCTGAAATCGACAAGATTTTTTTTTTCGAAGATTCAGAGTTAGGAATGTGAACGTTCTAGATAAAAATGCCAGTTTTATCTATTGAAGATTTCAATTGCTATTTATCATCTATTTTTTCGTCTAAACAAAGATCCAGTGTGTGCTGTCTTGTACTTAAGCCTTCTCCTCTTCGGCGGTCGTCGCCACCGACTGGGAGTCGTTGGAAGAGTTGTCCGACTGGCACGACAGTCCCGGGTACCGTTGATACAGCGCAGCACGGTACTTCGGATGGCTGATACCATAGACAATCGGGTTGTAGACGGCGTTAGCCTTGGCGAACAGCGACCCCCAGATGGTGGCCAGCGGGCTGATCGGGGCAGCCTTGAAGATTCCGGTAAAGTTGATGACCAGGTACGGCGTCCAGGCCATGAACCACAGCGAAATGGTCATCAGAGCGACCTTGGCCAGCTTAATCTCGGCGCTGGTCTGCTGCGCTTCCGACGACCGCAGCGAGGCAACGTTCATCTTCTTGGCCTGTTCACGCATCTGTTCCTCGTGGGCGGAGACGGCCTTCAGGATGAAGGTATACGAGTAGATGATGGTGAACAGCGGCAGCCAGTACACGAAGATGGCGTAGACGATGATGTACGAACGGCTCAACCAGGTCTGGGTCAGGTAGTCAGTTCCGCAAGCGGTCATGTTACCCTCTGGGACGTACCGGTTCCATCCGAAGAACGGGGCCAGAGTCCAGAACAGTGCGAAAGCCCACACCATCAGGATCTTGACCATAGCGCCGCTGTTGGTCATCGGCTTCGCGGCAAGACCCTTCACAATCACGTTGTATCGGTCAAACGCAATCAAAGTCATGGTCCAGATCGAGGCACAGCCAAACAGCGATCCCAGGCAGGCGTACAGCTCGCAAGCGAAGGGTCCAAAGACCCAGGTCTGATGCCAGCAGTTGATCACCATCGGCGGTCCCATCGTAAACATCATCAGGAAATCCGAGAAGGCCAGATTGACCACCAGTAAGTTGGACGGGGTTTTGAGTGACTTGGTGCCGGTGAAGATCGAGATGACACAACCGTTGCCAATCATCGAGACCATTCCCAAACAGAAGATGGCGAATCCGAGGATCGAGTGCCACAGCGGGTTCATCGGCGGGAACTGATTCCAGTGGGGGTGCACCATGTGCAACATCTCCGGCGCGACCATGTCCACGACGGACATGTTGCCGGCCCCCGCCTGCCAGGCGTCGAAGTGCGGTTCTGCGAACGCTGCCATGCTTCCGATTGGTGAAGTTCTGTAAGGAGAAGAATATGATCAAGCAGCCGTCCCAAAAGCCGTGAGACAAACTTACACTTTCAAAGAAGTATTAATCTAACAACCGGTTTTCACTAAGTTTCGAACGGTTAAGTTAAGCCGAAGAAAATCGTCCTAGAACGAACTACTTCAGACTTAAGAACTGCACGTAGACGTACTGTTGGCTGCGCGGTTGGTCTACCCAAGGCAACTCGTTCTTTCCGGGGCAAATCTTCCGCTTTTATAGGTGCGCCTCGGGTGCTAATTGAGTTACGACATTGTTTTAAATTGAAAGAAAGGCGTTTTCCCGCACTCGTGAACTCCTTACCTTTTGGCGTCACAAGACGTTGGAATTTTAATCCTTTGCGCCATGGGCAGCTGAGAAATGCAGAAATCAATGTGCGTCACTACACTGGCTGTGGACTAATTTCTCTAAGCAACACTGATTGAGTGACTCTGTCTTTGACGACTCCGACCCCAAAAAGACCCAACTCCACAGCCCCGTCTACCAACACATGTCACAGGGGTTTGCTCATAGATCATGGGGTCACCTTTTTCTGGACACCCTACTGAACTCTCAACACTGTTGAATCACTTAGCGGACATTCCACGACAGTGACCTGTGGTGGTGGCAGGGCGGAAAAAGGGGGCGTTTACAGGTCAACCAGCCGGAGCGTCACTTTGACACAGGCGTATCACGATCCGCTCACAGAGGATGGACGATTACGCGCGAGGATCATCGTGTTACGAAATCTCAACCGCGTGAGGAACGTGCGCGGTGTGGAACGAACGGTAGTCTTAAAAGACGATTTAAAGGGGGTGCCGCCGCCTTGAGAAATGCCTCGAGTAATACGCGAAAAGTGTGTGCAAAAGCGCCGCCACTCGAAATTTGCCGTGTTGGTGAGCGATTAGTGCGTTATGGCATAGCATAGCAGCGCAAAGGCGCGCCCTGAATCCGTAACAGTCGATTATCAACAAACAATCATAAAGATGTTGATGAGGTGGACGTTTTGTAAGCGATTCCCGCGTAACGACATTCCGGGGATGCAGGGCAGTGTAACCTTGTTTTAAGTTATGATCAGTCAAATGATATTTATTAACGGGTTTGAAGTCCGTTCTCAGCTATTCTGATGGAAATTAAATTGCATTACAACTTATGACTCCATCACCGATATCTGCGCAATACTTGTTACAGTTAATTGCACCTTCGTGCGACGGGTTACAAAACCCGATCACGACCCGATCATCTGCTCCAAATCTACTCGTTCCCACGAGAATCTCGATTCAGATGAGTCACTTGTTGGTCATTAATCGCACACACACAGCACCATCATCCGCATCGCGTGGAACTCCATCAAAAGACAAAATCAAACACTTTGCACAAATCGTCGTCGTCGTTCCTCCAGTCCAGTCTCTCACGACGATCTCTCGTGTCACACTTGGACGAGCCTGCAGTTCAGCCGAGTCACACACCGCCATAATGGCGGTTTATTATTGTTTCATTTCGCATGTACTCTCATTGAATAATGTGCGCAATTTAATCGCATTACATCACACCTTTTGGCCAAGGTAACCCCCCATTCCAACCGTGGACTTCAAGTCGCCGTCAACCCTCCGATCCACTCGACCTGCATCGTCGCGGATCAATAAAACAATAAAATATTGCTCGCGATCTATTACACACGGAGGGACCCACCGTGGCATGACATTACCCGCCAATACCCTTCTTTTTCCACCTGTTTCACCTTCGCTTGGGAACGATGTCACTCTGGCGGAACGCTGGTTCTCAAAAATTGGCATGGAGGCCGTTTTTTTTCTTAATTCTGTCTGTGTAGGCTGATTTGGTGAATCTAGAGTAATGTAATTTGTAAATTTAGATAGAAATGTCGCTGCATATTGACTTAGAATTTTTAAATATCTAATCTAATCTAATCTAATCTAATCTAATCTAATCGAACACAATCGCAGCCAGTCCGAAGAAAGCATCCTGGAAGAACTTGCAGTTAGATTACGCCCCAAGTCCTTTCTTGTCAGTATTAATAATTGCAGTACATCCGAGTTACCACGAAAATGTATAGCAAAAATTAAAGCGGCCGGGCCTACTGCGTTGCATTAACCGCAGAGACAGATTCTGTGAACGGATCACATTTGACAGAATCATCAGGGGAGGAAGGATGCGTGGACATACCGTACCAAACGCTCCGAATCAGTTAGGTGTGGTGTGTTAGTGTAAATTGGCAAATTATTTTATTTTTAGGGGGAAGTGGGGGAGGGGAAATCGGGATTGGGAAATGGAAAAGTGGGAAAGGGATAGGAGGGTTATTTAATTTATAATATTATAATCTAGGAGAATATAATCAAATATCAAATAACACGGAAAGCTCTCACCAAGAAACAGTGAATCTTCAAAAACACAGCCAGGTGGTGGTGGTGTTCCGATAGTCTGACCAGGATCTTGACAGGACACAGGCCGGTCGGAAGTGTTCCTTTAGCACCGAATATCTCCACTCCCAACAAATATTTCCGGATGTTTCTCTGGTACCACAGCCTCTTGAAACGCTCTGGTAACGGCCTCCTCCAGCTTGGTTGAGCCCTTCCACTTACTTTTCATGTTCCTGATCCTTGGCAGTTCCGAACGATTTATTTAATTTTCAGCGAAATTCACTTCGACAACGGCATTTAGAAACAAAATTCCCATTTAACACAAAAAAAATCCTTATAAAAGAATGCATATAAAGGGAAAAAAATAAAATTTGTCAAAAATGACGCGGAGCGAAAAAGTTTTCCTACCGTCAGCACCGGTTGCTACGATCGAACCCCTGACTTAGATTTTTTTAATATCTGGAATTTAAATAACTTATGCTTGAATTCTTTACTAAAAGTCATCAGAATCAACAGTAAAGCAAAATAAAAAAAAATATATAAAAGAAATATGACGAAAACAAAAAAATAGTCAAGGTTTATCTGAATTATCAGAAGTTAGATTATCTGAAAACTGCACGTACAAAAACAAAAAGTTTTCCGATCCAGCTCAAAATTGGAATGGTGTTCCAATAAATTGATACTAGAGGGTGACGATTCTCGAGATTTTGAATTTACCGGGAGTCGAGAGATTAATTTTGAAATTGCCCGGGAATTTCCGAGAACGTGGAGTTTATTTAGCTTGGCAAAATAATTGATTTGCTGACAGAAATCCAAAATTACTAAAAAAAATTTATATTTGTATCAGTGTTGCAAATAAGTGATAAAAAAGCTATCAATTGATTATCTCTGCACCAGAAACATTCGAGAGTATAGCGTCCGTCAACATAGCTTGTAAGATCTCTTCTTGTTTTGCGTGATTCCCAGCGATGGCATTCTCTCTCTATCACTCCTGAGCAATTCTCTGAGATTTCGGCTATTCGATTTTTTTTGTATTTTTTAATCCAGCTGAAACTTTTTTGATGCCTTCGGTATGCCTAAAGAAGCCATTTTGCATCATTAGTTTGTCCATATAATTTTCCATACAAATTTGGCAGTTGTCCATACAAAAATGATTTATGAAAATTCAAAAAATCTGTATCTTTTGAAGGAATTTTTTGATCGATTTGGTGTCTTGGGCAAAGTTGTAGGTATGGATAAGGACTACACTGAAAAAAAATGATACACGGTAATTTTTTTTGGTGATTTTTAATTTATTTTTTTGTTACTAAAACTTGCAAAAATTTGCAAAAAAACACTATTTTTTTTATTTTTTAATATGTTTTAGTGGCATAAAATGCCAACTTTTCAGAAATTTCCAGGTAGTACAAAAAATCTTTGACCGAGTTATGAATTTTCGAATCAACACTTATTTTTTCAAAAAATCGAAATGTTGGTCCCAAAAATTTTTCAACTTCGTTTTTCGATATAAAATCAAATTTGCAATCAAAAAATACTTTAGCGAAATTTTCATAAAGTGCACCATTTTCAAGTTATAGCCATATTTAGGATTTTTTTTAAATAGTCGCTGTTTTCCTTTTTTTTAAATTAGTGCAATGTAATTAAGCTTATATCTGTAAGCCCATGAATCCAATTCAAAAGCTGTCAAAGGCAAACTTATGGGAAATTGGACGAGCTTTCCGGTAAAAATATTTTCGAGACTGAAAAATCTTGTCTGTCATATATAAAAAGCTAAAATACCACCAAAAAAGCTGTTTTTTAATATTTTTATTTTTAAAACCGCTGTATCCTTGCAAGGATTGGACTTAGGATAATGGTCAATATAAAGACTTTTATGTAAAATTGTCTGGAAAATCGATTCCTACTATCGGTTTATGCAAATTTTGACGTTTAGACCACTTTTCAAAAAAAAAAACAGTTTTAGTAAATGATTTTTGTATTTTTTTTAGGAGAGACATACCATCCTGCATTTTTCGTGAGTCTTTTTGTAACATTTTGGGCTATTTCCTCAAATTTTTGAACGAAAAATAATCGTGACTTCACCATAAAATTTAACTTTTAAACATAAAAATTTAAAATTCCCATAGAAGTGGCGTGCATTTTTCTTTCAGTGTATTTTTTTTCTTTTCAAAATGCCCTTCCAATTTCCTACAAGTTTGTCTTTGACCACTTTTTGGTACGATGCAACGGCTTCGAGATACAGTAATTTTTGAATTACAGAATACAAAAATATTTAAATAACTTACGCCCTTCTCAAATGTCATTTTCGAGTACAATCGGTTCCATATACACAAAAATGGCTTATATGGCCTTGGATAACATGCCTACAAAGTTTCACCAGGAATATTCCTGATTTGAGCTAGTATTGCTCTTTATCTAAAAAGAAACAAATTAACTATAGTGATTATTTGTTAGTTTATTATTAACATATTAAAGTTTAAACCCAAATTTCAAGGTTTTTTCTTGTTTGTGTCTCAAAACACAAACATGATGGTAAAAAATCTGGCTGCAGAGGAAAGTTAAATATTATTTGGTTGCAGAGAAAATCAATTATTTATTTGCCATTTAACATTAAGATTCTGAAAATTATTCCCTATCATTAACTTTAACTCCAAAATGATACACTCTATTTAAAATCGATTCAGTACTTTTAGATGGCAGAATTTAGCTTTGAAAGTATTTTTTTCCAAAATCAGGTTTTTCATAAAAACATATTTCTGAAAATAGATTTTGTGGCTGTGGCTCAAAAATGTGTTCCAAAATAAAAAAAAAACGTATTTTTGAAATCGCATTATTGGTGAAAAAACATTTAATGAAGGAATGAGTATTTTTTTAGAGTGTTACTTTTTTTCAATAGTCCTAACTATAGCCTAGAATTTCGCTGAAGATATCACATCCATCAGAAAATCCTACCTCAAGATACAGATTTTCAGTATCAAGGGCACATTTTTGTCCCTGTTATTGGCTCAAGTAATACCAAAATTTGGTATTCCTGTGTTATTTTTCCCTGCTCGGGATTGAATTTTTTTATGAATAACATTATGATGCAACAAAAAATCGAAGCATTTTAAATAATTTTACAAAATGTTTATACCCAACTTAAGAATTTATTACAATTTTATTTTGAATTACAACGACCCGTTCCTCTCTCTGCATCGTCATTGTGATACTGTCGTCGTCTTCCGTCGTCGACAATGACAATGATTCACGCCAATTAAGGCAAAATATTATAAATGATGAATGTGCGTGCAACCGGCAGCGGGTTTGAAGGAAGCCACCACCACCACCATCAGCCCCGCAGAACAGTCTCGATGATTTATGGCAGCGACTGCCGGCAATGGTTTTGCGTCCTCCTTCCAAGTCTTCAGTAGCATATCATTGCACGCAGAGCAATTGCAAGCCCCCTTCGCACCGCTTTCCCCTCTCTTCGACACAATCTGACGTAAGACAATGCGCGGTTACATGCACAAAGGGATCGCGCTCTTGTATTATGAGAGTGCATCGTTGCGCATGTTGTCGTGAGCTTCCTTCGAGTGCGATTTTGAGCTTTCGTTATGAGCGAGCGAACGAGCTTAACTTTCGGTTTCTGAAGGAGCAATTTCTCGTCGTAGGTGACAAGATAATTAATTCGAGCAAGTTGTCTTGGGAGAGGGAAGATTCAGAGCGTGAAAATGCTTAATTAGTGCTTGGCAGCACTCTGGAATGTGAAGAATTGCGTGTCAAGTGAGAAATATAGGGTGTTGAATTAAGATTGTAGATCAAATCAAATGAGATCAACACATCTAGCACACTACTACGTGCCAAAATAGTGCTGAATCGCATTACCGCAAACGCGAAAGTGCACTTCACCACGTTAATTGAAATAATGACGTCTAATGTTTGGACATTCAATTCCACTCCAACGACCAAAAGTGGTCAGTTTTGGCCGGGCCCCCTTGCCCAGAGCTGGGCCCTTCCTTTCAAATCAAATAATCTATAAATTAAATACCGACCACCGAGCTCCGGTCCGGCCCGGTCCGAAAAGTACAAGATTAAATGCAAACATTTGCTAACAGCATTTGGCACGGGTAGAAGTAGTGCACTATTCTGCCCGAGAGAGAGAGAGAGAGACCCCGCAGAACATAAAAGGCCACACTGGCTGGTGCTGCCGAGTTGTATCGTTTTCACGTGATCTTTGGCGGGGCTAAATGGCACAGAGCGCTGCCGAAAAGGAACGATACTTGATATATGGTTTGAATGTTTGAAGCATGGAACTCCGTGGCCAAGGTGTACCCGGAGAGGGGTGCCTAACCGGTACAAAAGTTGAAACCTTCCAGACATGGAAATAAAAAAATAACTTAAAATTTTATAATTAGATGATAAATTACAATAAAAGCACTTTTAACTTTTTACAAACAAATAATTATCTTTGTTGTTCCATTTTTCTATTTAAAAATATGCAAAAACTTCTTTTCTGTCTTGGTACTGCGGAACAACGCACAGTTCTTATTGTGTTGTTTCATATTTTTGAAACCGTGACAAAATTCTGTGATAAATACCGCCAAAATGTAGGCGAAGTAGCATAGACCGTTTCGTAATCTTCATTTAAATTCATGTTTCTTAAACTTTCAATCTCACAGTTTTCCGTGTTTGTAAGGTCATTACGAGCAGTTGTCTTCGAACGAAAAAATTATTCTCTTGCTTGGATTTTTGCCTTCCTCACCTCAATGAGGAAAGGCTATAAAATCACTCGAAAAATGAACTTCTTTATTAGACCTCGTAGACCCACCTTCACGTATACTTATCGACTCAGAATCAAATTCTGAACAAATGTCTGTGCGTGTGTCTGGATGTGAGTCCGTGCACCGAAAAATATGCACACGATTATCTCCGGATTGGCTGAACCGATTTCAACCGTTTTGGTCTCATTCGATCCGTCTTGGGGTCCCACAAGACCCTAGTTAATATTATGAAGTTTAGTAAAGTACTTCAAAATTCGAATAAAGTCCGGAAGATTATAAAAAGGGTGGTTTTTGTAAGAAAACCCGCCATGCTATGCATTTTTTGAAAGGTATTTAAAGACCTTTCCAACGAGCCCAAAGCGTTGAAGATCTGACAATCCTATAAAAAGTTATGAGCACATAAGCGTTATTTATGCACTTTTTGTAGGCCGGATCTCGAATATTTTGATGAAAACGTTGTCCGGATCCACCATGCGACCTGTCTTTTTTTTTTTTTTTTTTTTTTTAATTTATATTTATTCAAATTTCTTTTCCATGTACATTCATTCAGTTAAAATATTATTGAGTGTCCAATCACAAACGATGACTTTTCACCTCAATTTTAAATACTAGCAACTTTCATTTATTCATGAAATATTGTAGCTTTCGCTATTCAGTGATTTCAAATGTAGGAGGTCCTACATGTACAAAAGGGAAAAGGGATACCTTAAAACTAACTTATAAACTATATAAAGAGCGGATCAATGCAGCTGAAGACTGCAATGATTTTTGTCGAAATGCATCAATTATCTTATTGGACATAACATCCAAAGTGTCAACTTCGGCTAATTGATGAAGTTCACTGGTGCTGAACCAGGGAGGAAGTTTCAGAATCATTTTCAGAATTTTGTTCTGAATCCTCTGAAGTTTTTTCTTCCTGGTTAAGCAACAGCTTGTCCAGATCGGCACAGCATAAAGCATGGCAGGTCTGAAAATTTGTTTATAAATTAACAGTTTATTCTTGAGACAAAGTCTAGAATTCCTGTTTATAAGTGGATACAAACATTTAATATATTTGTTACATTTAACCTGGATACTTTCAATGTGATCCTTGTAAGTAAGGTTTTTGTCAAAACCAAGTCCAAGATATTTCACTTGATCCTCCCACTTTAAATTTACCTCATTCATCTTTATAATGTGATGACTTTTGGTTTAAGAAAATCAGCCCTTGGTTTGTGAGGGAAAATAATAAGTTGAGTTTTTGCAGCATTTGGAGTAATTTTCCATTCTTTCAAATAAGAATTGAAAATATCCAAGCTTTTGTAATCTTCTTGTGATGACACGAAGGCTTCTGCCTTTGGCGGAGATGCTTGTGTCATCAGCAAAAAGTGATTTCTGACATCCTGGGGGCAAATCAGGCAAGTCAGAAGTAAAAATATTGTATAAAATTGGACCCAAAATGCTTCCTTGAGGGACGCCAGCACGTACAGGTAGTTGATCAGATTTGCTATTCTGATAACATACCTGCAGAGTACGATCCGTCAAATAATTTTGAATAATTTTCACGATATAAATCGGAAAATTAAACCTTTTCAATTTCGCAATCAAACCTTTATGCCAAACACTGTCAAATGCTTTTTCTATGTCTAGAAGAGCAGCGCCAGTAGAATAGCCCTCAGATTTGTTGCTTCGAATTAAATTTGAAACTCTCAACAACTGATGAGTAGTTGAATGCCCAAGGCGAAATCCAAACTGCTCATCAGCGAAAATTGAATTTTCATTAATGTGCGTCATCATTCTATTAAGAATTATTCTTTCGAATAATTTACTAATAGATGAAAGCAAACTAATGGGCCGATAGCTTGAGGCTTCAGCAGGATTTTTATCCGGTTTCAAAATCGGAATTACTTTGGCATTTTTCCAACTACTGGGAAAATATGCCAAATCAAAACATTTGTTGAAAATTTTGACCAAGCAACTTAAAGTTGCTTCTGGTAATTTTTAATTAAAATGTAAAAATGCCATCCTCACCAGGGGCTTTCATATTTTTAAATTTTTTGATAATAGATTTTATTTCATTCAGATCCGTATTAAAAACTTCATCTGATGAAAATTCTTGTTCAACAATATTCTGAAATTCTATTGAAATTTGATTTTCAATAGGACTCAAAACATTCAAGTTGAAATTATGAGCACTCTCAAACTGCTGAGCAAGTTTTTGAGCTTTTCCCCATTAGTTAATAGAATATTATCACCATCTTTTAAAGAAGGGATGGGTTTTGAGGTTTCTTAAGAACCTTTGAAAGTTTCCAAAAGGTTTGGAATAAGGTTTAATTTGTTCGACATCTCTTGCGAACTTTTCATTTCGCAGGAGAGTGAATCTGTGGTCAATAACCTTTTGCAAATCTTTTGAATTCGCTTCAGTGCAGGATCACGAGAACGTTGATACTGTCTTCGGCGAACATTTTTCAGACGAATCAGAAGCTGAAGATCGTCATCAATAATGGGAGAATCAAATTTGACTTGGACTTTAGGAATAGCAATATTCCTAGCATCCAAAATTGCATTAGTTAAAGATTCCAAGGCTGAATCAATATCAGCTTTGGTTTCTAAAACAAAATCATGATTTAAATTATTCTCAATATGATGCTGATACCTGTCCCAATTAGCTTTGTGGTAATTAAACACAGAACTATTGGGTCTGGTAACTGCTTCATGAGAAAGTGAAAAAGTTACTGGAAGATGATCAGAATCAAAATCAGCATGAGTCACTAAAGGACCACAATACTGACTTTGATTTGTCAACACCAAATCAATTGTTGATGGATTTCTAACAGAAGAAAAGCAAGTTGGCCCATTCGGGTATAAAACCGAATAAAGACCAGAAGTGCAATCTCTGAACAGAATTTTACCATTGGAATTTACTTTTGAATTATTCCAAGATTGGTGTTTGGCATTAAAATCACCGATGATCAAAAATCGAGATCTATGCCGAGTAAGTTTATTCAAATCCCCTTTGAAATAATTTTTATTTTCCCAGTGCATTGGAATGGCAAATATGCAGCTGCAATCATAATTTTCCCAAAAGAAGTTTCAAGTTCAATGCCCAAACTTTCAATAACTTTTAACTTAAAGTCACGTAACGTGCTATAAGTCATACTACGGTGGATAACTATTGCAACTCCACCGCCATTTCGATTCATTCGGTTATTAGTTATAACTTTATAATCTGGATCACTTTTCAAATAAGTGCCAGTTTTTAAAAATGTTTCGGTTATAACAGCAACATGCACGTTATGAACTCGTAAAAGTTGAAAAATTCATTTTCTTTCGCTTTTAAAGAGCGAGCATTAAAATTCATAATATTGATGGAATTACTTAGATCCATGATTAAACTTCAGGGTAAGAACAACATCATTCGCAAATTTTAATCCAATCTGGATTGCTTCCATCATGGATGTAGCATTACTCATTGTTTGAATCAAACCAAACAGTGAGTTTTGCAAAAAAGTCATTTTTTCAAACGTAACATCGCCGAGATCAGAAGATCCCAAAGCGTTGCCAGCAGAAAAATTTTCAAATGAGATTTGAGGTACCTGCCCAATTTCAGAAAGATTGGTAGAGGATTTAAAATTCGTGGATGAACCCGAACCCGAAACGACGTTAGCATAAGAAATGCCATTGTTGTTACCTAACTTTTCCACGGTAGGGGTATTTCTAGCATTGTTCGAGTGAGACAGCACGAACGTTTGATTTAAAGATGCAGGTACAACCTGACTTTGAGAAAATTTCGGTTTGGATTTCGGCTGATGCTTAGCACGAGAATCCAAAACCTTTTTCTGATGGGGCAATCCCAGAAATTTGATTTGTGATTTCCACCACAATTTGCACATTTAAATTGGGTGACTTCTTTCACGGGACAATTGTCCTTGTCGTGAGAAGAATCCCCGCAAACCATGCATTTTGGAACCATGGCGCAATGATCAGTACCGTGACCGAATGCCTGGCAACGCCGGCACTGGGTCAGATTCTGGCCATTACCGCCATGTTTCTTAAAATGCTCCCACTTTACCCGTACATGGAACAAAAACTGAACTTTGTCCAAAAGTTTCAAATTGTTGATTTCATTTCTGTTGAAATGAATCAGATAAAATTGTGAAGTCAAACCAAAGCGAGAAATATTCCCGTTTGATTTTTTCTTCATTGGTATTACTTGGGATGGGGCAAAGCCAAGCAACACCTTAAGTTCGTTTTTGATCTCATCCACCGACAAGTCGTTGGAGAGACCTTTCAAGACCGCCTTGAATGGCCGAGCATTCTTGGTCTCATACGTGTAGAAATTGTGTTTGTGGTTTTCAAATAACCAACAAAAGTTTGGTGATCTTGTAAAGATTCCGTCAACAAGCGACATTCTCCTCTTCGACCAAGCTGGAACGAAACCTTCAAATTGCAAGTTTCCTTGCAATTCTTCAGTTGCGTTCGAAAGCTGGCCAAATCGGAGACGGAAGTCACAACAATTGGCGGAGCCTTTACTCGTTTCTCGACGGCAGAAGGCTCAGTACGAGGAGAAGGTTCTTGTCATCAGTTTCGGATAAAACACCGAAACTGTTTGTCAATGGAATTGGAGGATTGACCTCACATTCAGAATCAGAATCAGACCTCAGAAGAGGCTGTTTTCTTTTTCTGTTTCCGTTAGCCGGTTTAGCGTTCAAACGCTTCACCGACGTAACGACCAAATCTTCAGAAGATTTGCGTTTACCTTTGTTTTGACGCATTTTGCAAGCAAAGTTCTCTTTAAAAGATGGCTTCGTTTGTAAAATACAACAAAATTTCAGGCGGGGTTAGTCTTGAAAAGACTGTTTAGAATTTTGGAAAATAACTCAGGTAGTCTTTAAAAAGACTGTGAATTTTGTTTTGAAATAACTCTGAGCTTAGGTAGTAAAAAAAATACCGCAGCTCTAGTGTCCGTTCACCACGAAGGTTCGCAAGACACTGATGCGACCTGTCTTGGTATAGGTAATCAAAAGACCTTTCCAATGAGCCTAAAACGTTGAAGATCTGATAACCCTATCAAAAGTTATAACCACTTAAGTGTTTTTTATACACTTTTTTAGGCCGGATCTCAGATATTTTGTTAAAAATACGTCTTATTTATACACTTTTTTGAGGCTCTGTAGTGTATTAACCTTATGAATGTAGGGAAGGCACCACCCACCTAAGGGTGGATTAAGAAACGTTTTTAAATTAAATTTAAAGTGTTTCGTTTGCACTTTGCCTGCTTAGTTTATCTTCCTGTTGATTTATCATGATTTTTTTTAATTTTTCTTAGTTTTTCTTAAAAAAAAAGAAAAAAAAATGAGATGCACAATGATGCGCTCTCGCTATACCTCGATCATTGCTGAAGGGTAAAATTAAAAAAGGGTAAAATTAAGTGAGTTTTTTTTTTGCGATTTCGCGGAACATATTGTCCATTACAATATTCAATGAATTGGAGATGATTGATTGTACATTTCCAGCAAAATTTTTTTACTGCACGAATTCAAGAGTGGAAATTTAACAGCGTTTTTCAAAACTTTAATTTTTAAAATTTTGAAATCTTTGTAAAATTAGTAATTTATAAATTGTTGATTTAGAGGTACGATAACTTGATCAGGTCAAGGAAGACACTTGAGGAAATTAGGAAATTTCACAGGATCCAAGATAATAAATTTCTTTAAAAAAAAACGACGAAAAAGTTGCAATAACGTGAGGAAAATTAGCAAAATATTTGAATATTTGGATATAAACGAAGTTTTTTATTCAATTTGTTTAAAATACAAAACATGATAAACTCAAATTTACTATGCATTTTGGATAACCATTTTCAGGAATAATCAAAAAATTCCTATTAATAACATTTCAAATAATCAAATTTCTTTTTTGTCTAAATTGACGAAAATATACGAAATTTCATCACACTTATTTGACTCATTCATACATACTTACTCACTTTCGATGAAGATGACGTTAAGGATTTATTTCCTTTTGGAGATTTTTGAACATATTTAATTTATGAAATCTCTGTAAAATTGAAATAGCTCAATCATAAATTCAGCTGATGAAAATCCGGCGAAATTTCACAACATTGAAACAATTAATTTTTCCAATAGACAATTTGTGTCGGGGAGTTTTTTTTTGTATCTTGAACTACTGCTTACTTGTTTAAATACTTGTTGGCACATGATTATGCTAAAATATTTCGTTTTTGCGTTTATTTTAAGGATTATTTAGAATACCGTGAAATCGCCGTGAAATTCCAAAGTTTTGTAAATGGCATTTATTGCTTAAGAGCGAGTCCACGAACAGGGCATACCCCTTTGTATGGGACGTCGTTTGGACCTCACCAACCTGCCTGTAATTTTCAGAGGCTGTTTGTACATATTAAACTAGCATCTGGCCAAAATATGAGCACTCTAGGTCAACGGGAAGTGGGGCAAATCAAGACACAAAGTTTGAAGGTTCAAAAACGTAAAAAATCTTTAAAAGGCTATAACTTAGGCAAAATTCAAATTAATTCAAAAATTCAAAATGCATCTTAAAGGGCTTTAAAAATGCAATAAAATACAGGGTAGAACATCTAAATTGGTTAATTCTAAAGGGAGTTATTGGCATTTTAGTGAAAAAATAGCATAATTTTCAAACTCAAATAAAAAAGTGTTCTATCCAGATATCAACTCGGATTGTATGGAACATTTGGAACTACCATCTGAGACTGAGAACGCTTTGGGTAAGGCAGTTTAACATATTGAATAGACACTTTTACTTTTAGTGAATTTTTTGGTTGTAAATTTTTGCTCGGGGGACCCCTTAGATCCCACTTTCTGGTGATAATTTTATCATATTCGTGTTCCTGAGACAATTTCACAATAGAAACATACATAAAAATTTACATTATCATCCATTTTAACCCTTTAAAAAATGAAAGATAAAAAAAATTAAGAAGCTGCTTTTTCTGGTGTCATCTAGTATCCTTGGAAACGAACTTGATTTTCAATAAATGTGAATCAAAGTTTTTTTTTTAATTTTCATTTTTAAAGGGTAAAAATGGATGAAAACAAATATTTTTATGCATGTTTCTAATGTGAAATTGTCTCAGGAACACGATTATGATTAAATTATCACCAGAAAATGGGATCTAAGGGGTCCTCCGAGCAAACATTTACTACCAAAAAATTCACTAAAAGTAAAAGTGTCTATTTGATATGTTGAACTGCCTTACCCAAAGCGGTCTCAGTCTCAGATGGTAGATGGTAGATGTCCCCTACAAGCTGCAGGTCGAACCGAGTTGATATCTGGATGGAACACTTTTTTATTTGAGTTTGAAAATTATGCTATTTTTTCAATAAAATGCCAATAACTCCCTTTAGAATTAATCAATTTGGATGCTCTAGCCTGCATTCTAAACCCTTTAAGATGTATTTTGAATTTTGAAATTAAATTGAATTTTGCCTAAGTTATAGCCTTTTTAAGATTTTTTACGTTTTTGAACCTTCAAACTTTGTGTCCCGATTTGCCCCACTTCCCGTTGACCTAGAGTGCTCATATTTTGGCCAGATGCTAGTTTAATATGTACAAACAGCCTCTGAAAATTTCAGGCAGATTGGTGAGGTCGATGCGAGATGGGTATGCTTTGCTCGTGGACTCGCTCTTAATACTCCAAAATTTTAATTAAATAAAAAGTCACGATGACGTGCTATCTCTTTTCTTCTAAAAAATAATAATTGATAACAAATATTAAAAAATAAGACTTTAGAAGATTCAGACAAAATAACATCATATAATATGTTACGAGCAGATATTTCAATTTTGTTGATTTGTTACAATTTGGATATTGGGTAATTCTCCGCCAACTCACACAGCAGTTGCCCCGACCCCTCTTCGATTTGCGTGAAACTTTGTCCTATGGGGTAACTTTTGTCCCTGATCACGAATCCGAGGTCCGTTTTTTGATATCTCGTGACGGAGGGGCGGTACGACCCCTTCCATTTTTGAACATGCGAAAAAAGAGGTGTTTTTCAATAATTTGCAGCCTGAAACGGTGATGAGAGAGAAATTTGGTGTCAAAAGGACTTTTATGTAAAATTAGACGACCGATTTGATGGCGTACTCAGAATTCCGAAAAAAACGTATTTTTCATCAAAAAAAACACTAAAAAAGTTTTAAAAATTCTCCCATTTTCCGTTACTCGACTGTAAAAAACTTTGGAACATGTTATTTTATGGGAAATTTAATGTACTTTTCGAATCTACATTGACCCAGAAGGGTATTTTTTCATTTAGAACAAAAATTTTCATTTTAAAATTTCGTGTTTTTTCTAACTTTGCAGGGTTATTTTTTAGAGTGTAACAATGTTCTACAAAGTTGTAGAGCAGAAAATTACAAAAAATTTAATATATAGACATAAGGGGTTTGCATATAAACATCACGAGTTATCGCGATTTTACGAAAAAAAAGTTTTGAAAAAGTTGGTCGTCATCGATCATGGCCGTTCATGGTCACCCGCGACAGACACGGACGACGAAACAAAGAGAAACGCAAAAAGTAACTTTTTCAAAACTTTTTTTTCGTAAAATCGCGATAACTCGTGATGTTTATAAGCAAACCCCTTATGTCTATATATCAAATTTGTTGTAATTGTCTGCTCTACAACTTTGTAGAACATTGTTACACTCTAAAAAATAACCCTGCAAAGTTAGAAAAAACACGAAATTTAAAAATGAAAAATTTTGTTCTAAATGAAAAAATGACCCTTCTGGGTCAATGTAGATTCGAAAAGTACATTAAATTTCCCATAAAATAACATGTTCCAAAATTTTTTACAGTCGAGTAACGAAAAATGGGAGAATTTTTAAAACTTTTTTAGTGTTTTTTTCGATGAAAAATACGTTTTTTCGGAATTCTGAGTACGCCATCAAATCGGGCGTCTAATTTTACATAAAAGTCCCTTTGACACCAAATTTCTCTCTCATCATCGTTTCAGGCTGCAAATTATTGAAAAACACCTCTTTTTTCGCATGTTCAAAAATGGAAGGGGTCGTACCGCCCCTCCGTCACGAGATATCAAAAAACGGACCTCGGATTCGTGATCAGGGACAAAAGTTACTCCTTAGGACAAAGTTTCACGCAAATCGAAGAGGGGTCGGGGCAACTTTTCCCGATTTCGTGTGAGTTGGTAGAGAATTACCCTATTAGATTTTAATTATTCACATTTCAGAACAATAAAAACAAAACAACGAAAATTCCCTTTGAATATTCATTTCATTTACTAAATAAAAATTTGGAAAAGTCTTCGAATACATTCATTTAAAATATTTTTGAATTGTTTGTTGCAAAGTTATTTTTGTTTATTGAAAAACCATTCAAGATTAAAGAAGAATAAAAAAAAGTTTCGAAAAATAATTTAAACATTTTTTTAAAATTCGGGTGACTTTGATAGTCATTGAGTGTCTTATTAATTTAAGCCTAAAAGTGTTTTAATTGTATTGAGTGCATAATTGGCAAAGGGAGCGCGTGGTCGTAAAAATATTCGGAGTGAAAAGTGATTTTATTTGTGTGTGCCTTTTGTTTCGCATTTTTGTCGAAAATTTGACGAAAACTCATTTGATATTGAGATGGATTATGTTGCCATAACTATCATTTTTTTAGCATTACTTAACATTTTACTTGTTCTACTGAAAATGTCTTTTTTAAAAATGATTTTTTTAATTCTGTTTAAATAACTCTTAAAACTTGAAACTTTTTTTTACTGTTCTTTGTATATAATTGTTCAAAGAATCCAATTATGCATTCAGTTTTCCAATTTGATTTCATTTTCATTTAAGTATTTGAATGATCCTATTCATATTTTTTCTTCTCGACCAAGCTCGGTATTTTACCACTCCGTTAGTATTCAATTTGAAAAAAGTCAACCTAACAATGTCACCCCTGTGCTATTTTTTACATTTCATTAAAAAAACTTACTTTTCATGATACTCTATAGTGATGAAATAGTCTACTAATCATCACCAAAAATATTAGTTTATTATGGCTTATTGAGTATATAAACTTTACTTGTAACATAAAGTAATGCTTTTCGACACTGTTGTGGTTTTTGACGTCACCGTCTTATTTTTGTCAAAACTAATTTCTCTTGAACCTGAGAACCCCTGACAAGCGGGCCCATCTGAACCAGCAACAACTCGGCATTCACAATCCAAGAGGTAACTCCTTCAGTCTGATACACCTCGGATTCGGATTCGAAAAGCGAACCCCCTAGATTCCGGGGTTGAGCTAAATTCTCCCTCAACTCAGCAGCAATACACATCACACACACACACAGCGAGAGTTTGGTCGTCGAATCACGAGCCCCGCGTCAGTTAAAGCGGCGAGTTCATTTGCCCACCACCCTATCAAAACCGCCAAAGGTCGAACGAGTGAGTGGGTGGGTGGTGCATTGGGTTGCGGCACGTGAAAGGGGTACCGTTTGCTGCAGTAAACGCCAACTTTGCAAAGTGAGGGTTGTTGGGGGTGGTGGGGGGGAGACCATTTTACCCCGTGTCCGTGTTACTAATGATGTGCCTTTTGGAGGGAGTAGTTAAAAGGAAGAAGAGGTAAAAAGAGAGCACCATTCACCTAGAGATGGAGGGAAATGCAGTCAATGCAGTAACTCTTAAGGGCTAAGTGAAAGACCGAGCTCCGATTTTTGTCGTTTTGTGCTTGCTACATATCGCTCTCCCCGCGCGCTGCTCTCTCTCTCTATTCTCTCTCGCCGTCTGCACCGTGCTGCCAGCATGGCGTTAGGCATATTTTTGTGCCGCATGAACGTGATACCAATAATTATGCCGTTGATTCCATATTACTTCGGATGTAAAAATCTTCAATTATTATTTCAAGAACATTGTGAAGATTTTTGTATTCCAGTACTATAAATTATTACAAAAATATTTAAATACTTCAAAAAATCGTGCATTGTTCGAGAACTTGATTTTAATAGCAATGACCCCCAAAGTTTTTGTTTGCATAATGTTTCATCAAGCGTTGGAAACATATTTCAAAAGCAATCTGAAGAGTTTTGTATTCAAATACTACAAAATATTACAAAAATACGTAAAATACAGTAAAATTCAAACATTGTTCTAGAATTCAACTGTTATCGTGACGGCCCCCACAGTTTCTAATGGCAAAATGATTCCTCAAGTGTTAGATACATATTTCTGAAATAATCTGAAGAGTTTTGTATTCAAGTACTACAACATTTTACAAAAATACGTAAATACAGTAAAAAAACGTACATTGTTCATGAACCTGATTTTTATAGCAATGATTCCCAATGTTTTTGTTTGCATTATGTTCCATCAAGCGTTGGAAACATATTTCAAAAGCAATCTGAAGAGTTTTGTATTCAAATACTACAAAATATTACAAAAATACGTAAAATACAGTAAAATTCAAACATTGTTCTAGAATTCAACTCTTATCGTGACGGCCCCAACAGTTTCTAGTGGCAATATGTTTCCTCAAGTATTAGATACATATTTCTGAAATAATCTGAAGAATTTTGTATTCAAGTACTACAACATTTTACAAAAATACGTAAATACAGTTAAAAATGTACATTGTTCGAGAACCTGATTTTTATAGTGATGACCCTCAATGTTTTTGTATGAAAAATATTTTCTCAAGTGTTAGAAACATATTTGTAAAATAATGTGAAGAGTTTTGTATTCAAGCACTACAAAATTTTACAAAAATAAATAAATTGTTCGCTCCTCACATTGTCTTGACGTTCTCGATTGCGAGATTCCTACTCGAAACTAGGTGTCAAAAGGCTTGGTTGTTGAGGCAATTGCAAACCGCTTTTACACCTTAGCTTCCACCTACCCCGGAATTCGAACTTACAACCTTTGTATTATGAGTTCAACAGCCTACCAGCGACTCCATCGAGACGGGACCCACGGAGACGAATTCTACACCTGGACTGAGCTAACGACCTTACCTCCAAGTTAGACCGGGGCCAACATTTACTTCCCCGTCCAACGGAAGGCGTGACCGAGATGTCATCTGGGATCGAACCAAGGCCGACTGGGTGAGAGGCAACCACGCTTATCCCTACACCACGGTCTCGGCGAAATTTTACAAAAATACGTAAAAACAGTGAAAATCCTAAAGTACGTACTGTATGTGTGATTGATTTTTATAGCAATGACCCCAAAGTTTTTGGTTGCCTAATGTTTCATCAAGTGTTGGAAACATATTTCAAAAGCAAACTGTTTTGTATTCAAATACTACAAAATATTACAAAAATACGTAAAATATAATAAAAATTAAACATTGTTCTAGAATTCGACTTTTAACGTGACGACCCCCATAGCTTTTAGTTGCAAAATGTTTCACCAAGTATTAGATACATGTTTCTAAAAAAAAACTGATGAGTTTTTTATTCAAGTGCTATAAATTATTACAAAACAGTGTTCTTGAACTCAATTTTTATCGCGATGATTTCCACATTTTTTATTTGAGCATGTTTCTTCAAATGTTTGCAACATATTTCTAAAATAATCTGAATAGTTTTGTAATCAAGTACTACAAAATATTACAAAAATACGTAAATACAGTAAAAATTGTACATTGTTCGAAAACCTGATTTGTATGGCAATGACTCCAAAAGTTTTGGATTCAAAATGTTTCCTCAAGTGTCAGAAACAAATTCCTAAAATAAATTGAAGAGTGTTGTAATCAAGTTCAACAAAATATTACAAAAAAAAACGCAGAATAGAGTTAAAAATCAAAAATTGATCTCGAACTCGAATTTATCTTTATGAGCCCAACAGTTTTTGGTTGCAAAATGTTTCATCTAGTGTTGGAAACATATTTTTAAAACAATCTGAAGAGTTTTGTACTGAAATAATTTAAATTATAGCAAAAATACGTAAAATACATAAAAATCCGAAATTGTTCTAGTACTAACATTTTATCGCAATGATCTTTAATTGAAACATGTTTCTTCAAATGTGGGCATCATATTTAAAAAAAAATCTGAAGAGTTTTGATATCAAGTACTACAAAATATTACAAAAAATTACAAAAATATAACAAAATTCAAACATTGTGCAACAATTCGACTTTTATCGTGACGACCCCCAAAAAATCAATTGCAAAATGTTTCATCAAGTATTGGAAATATATTTCTGAAATTATGTGAAGAGTTTTGTATTCAAGTACTACAAATTATTAAAAATATGCGTAAATACAGAAAACAATCAAATATCATTCTACAATTCGACAATTCTAAACAACCCTACAATATGATGATCTCCACATTTTTTTATTGTAGCTTATTTTTCAAATGTTTGCAACATATTTCTAAAATATTCTGAAAAGTGTTGTATTCAAGTAATACAAAATATGTACATTGTTCGAGAACCTGATTTTTAAAGCAATGACCGCCAATGTTTTTGATTGCAAAATGTTTCAACAAGTGTTGGAAACGCATTTTTAAAATAATCAAATAATAAAAAATATTACAAAAATACATAAAATACAACAAAATCAAACATTTTCTAGAATTCATCTTTTATGGTGACGAACCCCACAGTTTTTAGTTGCAAAATGTGTCAGCAAGTATTAGATAAATATTCCTGAAAAAAACTGTGAGTTTTGTATTCGAGTACTATAACTTATTACAAAACATTGTTCTAGAACTCAATTTTTATCGCGATATTGAAGTACTATAAATTGTTCCAAAAATACGAAAATACAGTAAAAGACCAAACATTGTTCAAGATCTCGATTTTTATCGTAATTAACTCCACAATTTTTGGTTGGAATATATTTTTAAAATGTTTGCAACGTATTTCCCAAGTAAAGATTTTTTATTCTTTTCTATAAAGTTTAACTCACTGAGGTATAAACATATTTTTCAACTATTTATTATTGTGGGCTATATTAGAGATCAAAGATATATTTCGAACACCATATTAAGAAATATTTGATTTTTTTCAAATTTCTCGATAATATCAGTGAAATATCGGGCAAATCTAAATAATGGCTGAAAATTTATAGTTGGCTTCCTTATCCCAAAAAGAGTTATTTTCTACGAAATCAGCCAATTTCGACCTTTTTTGTATTTTTTTATTTGGCTCAAACTTTGTGGAGACCTTCGCTATGACCAAAGATGCTATTTTGTGTCATTGGTTCTCCCATGCAAGACCCCATACAATTTTGGCTGCTGTCTGTACTAATATTAAAAATCTGTAACTTTTGAGTGAATTTTCTGATCTTCGGCAAAGTTGTAGGTATTGTTGATGATTATTGAGAAAAAATTGATACACGGAAAAAATCACCGATTTTTTTCACAAAAATTAAATGTCCCAAAAATTTATTTTTAGATTTTCGAGAATTGATATGTTTTAGGAGACAAAAACTGCAACTTTTGAGTCATAGAGAAGTATGGTTAAAAAAATTGCCGCCGAGTTATACACTTTTGGAAAATAGTGATTTTTAGAAAAAATCGAATTTTATACAAAAAAAAATGACCTAATTCATTATGTAAAATTGAATTCGCAATCAAAAAGTACATCACAATTTTTTTATAAAGGGCTCCGTTTTCAATATAGCCACCGAAAGTTTGATTTTAGCGAAACATTTGAAGTTTCTCGATTTTTAAAAACAGTGATCATGAGTAAAAAGCAAAGCAATCCACTTTAACGACCCCCGGGTCTTTTGTGGGCTCTGTTGCAAGTTTCTACTCATTTCTAGGCGTCCGAAGGTTATGTGTGGTGAGTCACCCAAAACCTCTTTTACGCAAATGGACCGACGTTTTACTTCCCCATCCGATAGAAGACCAGAAGGATAAGGCGGGAATCGAACCCGCACCCCATAGCAACTTAGGGATCGGCAGCCGAAGCCGCTAACCAAACAACCCATCATTTTCGAATGTCGATATCTCAGCAACCAATTTTCCGATTTTCAATGTTAAAACATGAAACATTCGTGACATTTTCCGATCTATTCAAAAACATTGGCTGGCTCTTTTAAAACTTTAGTGTTGATTCAAAAAAATTAAAATATTTTTGCAATTGATCAAAAATTCAAGAATTTCGATTTTTCTAAATTTTTTTCATGTGACCATGAAGTTGCGGTTTTATCCCTAAAATATATCAAAATTCTCTAAAATCAAAAATATATAATTTGGGAAATTGAGTTTTTACTGCGAATTTTATTTTCCTTGTAACTATTTTTTCTTCAATAGTCCTCAACAACAACTACAACTTTGACGAAGACACAAAATCGATCTGAAAATTCACTCAAAAGTTACAGATTTTTGAATTTACGTACCGTTTCTGTATGGACGCTGCCAAAATTTTATGGAGACTTGTATGGGTGAACCAATGACACAAAATAGCATCTTTGGTCACAGGGAAAGTCCCCACAAAGTTTTGGCCAAATCAAAAAATAAAAATAAAATCCATTTCTGGTTTTGGTAGAGAATTTCTCAAAATCGAAATCATTTTGCATGAATTGTCCGTTCAAAAATGGAATGTATATATCTTGGAAAGGATGTCGTTGTTTGTTGGTTTATTTGAGGTAATTTTAAATTTCCTGGTCATTTTCTGCCTATCTCGGTAGGAATTATTTAAATGATACAAAGTCTCGAGCAAAGTTGTAAGTTATGAAAAAGAGAGTATAGTAAAATTGTAAAACCCAAAAATAAATACTAAACCTACATAAAATAATTATTTTTTGCAAAACAAAACATTCAACAAAAAAATCGCTAATACTATGATATTTTGAAAACTAAGGATTGCAAAACATATGGGCAGGCGTAAAATGCATTTTAAAACACATTCTTCATTCAAATGTTATAACCATGGCTTGCAATTTATTTTTTTTTTCAATTTTTTTTATTTGTTTGTACCGACTTTGGCCAGAGTCGAGGGACAAAAACTTCAAAAAATATTTGCAACGGCTTAATAAGATACAAAATGCCTTTTTGGTCAAATTTTCGCAATGTTCAGTAAATACAAAAAAAAATGAAAATCACAACTTTATAATATCAGTCGATTTTGTAAAGAATTGCTCTTATACATAATCAAAATTATTGTACAACATAACAATACAACATTTACGAGTGTAAAACATTTTACTACGGTTCAAGGTTTATTTATTTTTCATTGCAGTGAGCCGCAAATTTTCGATACTTTTTCAGAACTATGACCTAAACCTTCTCAATAGAATACAGATCTTCCCAATAAAACTTACTAAAGCTACCTGAAACATTCCACCTTCATACTCCTTGATAAAGGAAGTCATTGATCTGGTTGATCTTCATCTCTGAATTCCGAAAAGTTAGCAGTTGTTCTAGAACTTCTCAACAGAGAGTTGGTAGATGTCCTAGAACTTCGCAATAGACCATAAATCTACCCAGTGTAGGTCACTGAAGCTACCTGAAGGTGTTCCAACTTCATAGTTATTGATATAAGCAGCCAGCCAGCAGTTCCGCCCGTGTGGATCAATCGGACCGCGCACTGGACTCACAATCAAGAGATCGCCGGTTCGAATCCCACGGCGGGCGCTCTAAAATTCTTTGTGTAAATATGGGTATTCGGCGCCATCGCTCCGTGCCATACTTTCATACACTTAGGAGCCCAGGGCGGCGAAGTCCTTGTAGATAAAAAGGAAGACACTAGTGGTTGGTACTAGCAATGGTGGCCGACAGCTATAAAGTCAACTTCGTTTTGATCAGGTTGGCCTTCATCTACCCACTGTAACTCACTGAAGCTACCTGAAGATGATCCAACTTCATAGTCATTGATATAAGCAGCCATTGATCAGGTTGACCTTCATATCTGAACTCCGTAGAGTTGGTACATGTCCTAGAACTATTCAACAGACCATAGATCTACACACTGCAACTCACTGAAGCTACCTGAAGATGTTCCATCTTCACAGTAATTGATATAAGTAGCCATTGATCAGGTTGACCTTCATATCTGAACTCCGTAGAGTTGGTAGATGTCCTAGAACTTCTCAATAGACCATAAATCTACCCAGTGTAGCTCACTGAAGCTACCCGAAGTTATTCTAACTTCATAGTCATTGATATAAGTAGCCATTGATCAGGTTGACCTTCATATCTGAACTCCGTAGAGTTGGTAGATGTCCTAGAGCTATTCAACAGACCATGGATCTACCCACTGTAACTCACTGAAGCTACCTGAAGATGATCCAACTTCATAGTCATTGATATAAGCAGCGATTGATCAGGTTGACCTTCATATCTGAACTCCGTAGAGTTGGAAGATGTCCTAGAGCTATTCAACAGACCATGGATCTACCCACTGTAACTCACTGAAGCTACCTGAAGATGATCCAACTTCATAGTCATTGATATAAGCAGCCATTGATCAGGTTGACCTTCATATCTGAACTCCGTAGAGTTGGTACATGTCCTAGAACTATTCAACAGACCATAGATCTACACACTGCAACTCACTGAAGCTACCTGAAGTTGTTCCATCTTCACAGTAATTGATATAAGTAGCCATTGATCAAGTTGACCTTCATATCTGAACTTCGTAGAGTTGGTAGATGTCCTAGAGCTATTCAACAGACCATGGATCTACCCACTGTAACTCACTGAAGCTACCTGAAGATGTTCCAACTTCATAGTTATTGATATAAGCAGCCATTGATCAGGTTGACCTTCATATCTGAACTCCGTAGAGTTGGTACATGTCCTAGAACTATTCAACAGACCATAGATCTACACACTGCAACTCACTGAAGCTACCTGAAGATGTTCCATCTTCACAGTAATTGATATAAGTAGCCATTGATCAGGTTGACCTTCATATCTGAACTCCGTAGAGTTGGTAGATGTCCTAGAACTTCTCAATAGACCATAAATCTACCCAGTGTAGCTCACTGAAGCTACCCGAAGTTATTCTAACTTCATAGTCATTGATATAAGTAGCAATTGATCAGGTTGACCTTCATATCTGAACTCCGTAGAGTTGGTAGATGTCCTAGAGCTATTCAACAGACCATGGATCTACCCACTGTAACTCACTGAAGCTACCTGAAGATGTTCCAACTTCATAGTTATTGATATAAGCAGCCATTGATCAGGTTGACCTTCATATCTGAACTTCGTAGAGTTGGTAGATGTCCTAGAGCTATTCAACAGACCATGGATCTACCCACTGTAACTCACTGAAGCTACCTGAAGATGTTCCAACTTCATAGTTATTGATATAAGCAGCCATTGATCAGGTTGACCTTCATATCTGAACTCCGTAGAGTTGGTAGATGTCCTAGAGCTATTCAACAGACCATGGATCTACCCACTGTAACTCACTGAAGCTACCTGAAGATGTTCCAACTTCATAGTTATTGATATAAGCAGCCATTGATCAGGTTGACCTTCATATCTGAACTTCGTAGAGTTGGTAGATGTCCTAGAGCTATTCAACAGACCATGGATCTACCCACTGTAACTCACTGAAGCTACCTGAAGATGTTCCAACTTCATAGTTATTGATATAAGCAGCCATTGATCAGGTTGACCTTCATATCTGAACTCCGTAGAGTTGAAAGATGTCCTAGAGCTATTCAACAGACCATGGATCTACCCACTGTAACTCACTGAAGCTACCTGAAGATGATCCAACTTCATAGTCATTGATATAAGCAGCCATTGATCAGGTTGACCTTCATATCTGAACTCCGTAGAGTTGGTAGATGTCCTAGAGCTATTCAACAGACCATGGATCTACCCACTGTAACTCACTGAAGCTACCTGAAGATGTTCCAACTTCATAGTTATTGATATAAGCAGCCATTGATCAGGTTGACCTTCATATCTGAACTCCGTAGAGTTGGTAGATGTCCTAGAACTTCTCAATAGACCATAAATCTACCTATTGTAGCTCACTGAAGCTACCTGAAGATGATCCAACTTCATAGTTATTGATATAAGCAGCCATTGATAAGGTTGACCTTCATATCTGAACTCCGTAGAGTTGGAAGATGCCCTAGAGCTATTCAACAGACCATGGATCTACCCACTGTAACTCACTGAAGCTACCTGAAGATGATCCAACTTCATAGTCATTGATATAAGCAGCGATTGATCAGGTTGACCTTCATATCTGAACTCCGTAGAGTTGGAAGATGTCCTAGAGCTATTCAACAGACCATGGATCTACCCACTGTAACTCACTGAAGCTACCTGAAGATGTTCCAACTTCATAGTCATTGATATAAGCAGCCATTGATCAGGTTGACCTTCATATCTGAACTCCGTAGAGTTGGTAGATGTCCTAGAGCTATTCAACAGACCATGGATCTACCCACTGTAACTCACTGAAGCTACCTGAAGATGTTCCAACTTCATAGTTATTGATATAAGCAGCCATTGATCAGGTTGACCTTCATATCTGAACTTCGTAGAGTTGGTAGATGTCCTAGAGCTATTCAACAGACCATGGATCTACCCACTATAACTCACTGAAGCTACCTGAAGATGTTCCAACTTCATAGTTATTGATATAAGCAGCCATTGATCAGGTTGACCTTCATATCTGAACTCCGTAGAGTTGGTAGATGTCCTAGAACTTCTCAATAGACCATAAATCTACCTAGTGTAGCTCACTGAAGCTACCTGAAGATGATCCAACTTCATAGTTATTGATATAAGCAGCCATTGATCAGGTTGACCTTCATATCTGAACTCCGTAGAGTTGGTAGATGTCCTAGAACTTCTCAATAGACCATAAATCTACCCAGTGTAGCTCACTGAAGCTACCCGAAGTTATTCTAACTTCATAGTCATTGATATAAGTAGCAATTGATCAGGTTGACCTTCATATCTGAACTCCGTAGAGTTGGTAGATGTCCTAGAGCTATTCAACAGACCATGGATCTACCCACTGTAACTCACTGAAGCTACCTGAAGATGTTCCAACTTCATAGTTATTGATATAAGCAGCCATTGATCAGGTTGACCTTCATATCTGAACTTCGTAGAGTTGGTAGATGTCCTAGAGCTATTCAACAGACCATGGATCTACCCACTGTAACTCACTGAAGCTACCTGAAGATGTTCCAACTTCATAGTTATTGATATAAGCAGCCATTGATCAGGTTGACCTTCATATCTGAACTCCGTAGAGTTGGTAGATGTCCTAGAGCTATTCAACAGACCATGGATCTACCCACTGTAACTCACTGAAGCTACCTGAAGATGTTCCAACTTCATAGTTATTGATATAAGCAGCCATTGATCAGGTTGACCTTCATATCTGAACTTCGTAGAGTTGGTAGATGTCCTAGAGCTATTCAACAGACCATGGATCTACCCACTGTAACTCACTGAAGCTACCTGAAGATGTTCCAACTTCATAGTTATTGATATAAGCAGCCATTGATCAGGTTGACCTTCATATCTGAACTCCGTAGAGTTGAAAGATGTCCTAGAGCTATTCAACAGACCATGGATCTACCCACTGTAACTCACTGAAGCTACCTGAAGATGATCCAACTTCATAGTCATTGATATAAGCAGCCATTGATCAGGTTGACCTTCATATCTGAACTCCGTAGAGTTGGTAGATGTCCTAGAGCTATTCAACAGACCATGGATCTACCCACTGTAACTCACTGAAGCTACCTGAAGATGTTCCAACTTCATAGTTATTGATATAAGCAGCCATTGATCAGGTTGACCTTCATATCTGAACTCCGTAGAGTTGGTAGATGTCCTAGAACTTCTCAATAGACCATAAATCTACCTATTGTAGCTCACTGAAGCTACCTGAAGATGATCCAACTTCATAGTTATTGATATAAGCAGCCATTGATAAGGTTGACCTTCATATCTGAACTCCGTAGAGTTGGAAGATGCCCTAGAGCTATTCAACAGACCATGGATCTACCCACTGTAACTCACTGAAGCTACCTGAAGATGATCCAACTTCATAGTCATTGATATAAGCAGCGATTGATCAGGTTGACCTTCATATCTGAACTCCGTAGAGTTGGAAGATGTCCTAGAGCTATTCAACAGACCATGGATCTACCCACTGTAACTCACTGAAGCTACCTGAAGATGTTCCAACTTCATAGTCATTGATATAAGCAGCCATTGATCAGGTTGACCTTCATATCTGAACTCCGTAGAGTTGGTAGATGTCCTAGAGCTATTCAACAGACCATGGATCTACCCACTGTAACTCACTGAAGCTACCTGAAGATGTTCCAACTTCATAGTTATTGATATAAGCAGCCATTGATCAGGTTGACCTTCATATCTGAACTTCGTAGAGTTGGTAGATGTCCTAGAGCTATTCAACAGACCATGGATCTACCCACTATAACTCACTGAAGCTACCTGAAGATGTTCCAACTTCATAGTTATTGATATAAGCAGCCATTGATCAGGTTGACCTTCATATCTGAACTCCGTAGAGTTGGTAGATGTCCTAGAACTTCTCAATAGACCATAAATCTACCTAGTGTAGCTCACTGAAGCTACCTGAAGATGATCCAACTTCATAGTTATTGATATAAGCAGCCATTGATCAGGTTGACCTTCATATCTGAACTCCGTAGAGTTGGTAGATGTCCTAGAACTTCTCAATAGACCATAAATCTACCTAGTGTAGCTCACTGAAGCTACCTGAAGATGTTCCAACTTCATAGTTATTGATATAAGCAGCCATTGATCAGGTTGACCTTCATATCTGAACTCCGTAGAGTTGGAAGATGTCCTAGAGCTATTCAACAGACCATGGATCTACCCACTGTAACTCACTGAAGCTACCTGAAGATGTTCCAACTTCATAGTTATTGATATAAGCAGCCATTGATCAGGTTGACCTTCATATCTGAACTCCGTAGAGTTGAAAGATGTCCTAGAGCTATTCAACAGACCATGGATCTACCCACTGTAACTCACTGAAGCTACCTGAAGATGATCCAACTTCATAGTCATTGATATAAGCAGCCATTGATCAGGTTGACCTTCATATCTGAACTCCGTAGAGTTGGTAGATGTCCTAGAGCTATTCAACAGACCATGGATCTACCCACTGTAACTCACTGAAGCTACCTGAAGATGATCCAACTTCATAGTTATTGATATAAGCAGCCATTGATCAGGTTGACCTTCATATCTGAACTCCGTAGAGTTGGTAGATGTCCTAGAACTTCTCAATAGACCATAAATCTACCTATTGTAGCTCACTGAAGCTACCTGAAGATGATCCAACTTCATAGTTATTGATATAAGCAGCCATTGATAAGGTTGACCTTCATATCTGAACTCCGTAGAGTTGGAAGATGCCCTAGAGCTATTCAACAGACCATGGATCTACCCACTGTAACTCACTGAAGCTACCTGAAGATGATCCAACTTCATAGTCATTGATATAAGCAGCGATTGATCAGGTTGACCTTCATATCTGAACTCCGTAGAGTTGGAAGATGTCCTAGAGCTATTCAACAGACCATGGATCTACCCACTGTAACTCACTGAAGCTACCTGAAGATGTTCCAACTTCATAGTCATTGATATAAGCAGCCATTGATCAGGTTGACCTTCATATCTGAACTCCGTAGAGTTGGTAGATGTCCTAGAGCTATTCAACAGACCATGGATCTACCCACTGTAACTCACTGAAGCTACCTGAAGATGTTCCAACTTCATAGTTATTGATATAAGCAGCCATTGATCAGGTTGACCTTCATATCTGAACTTCGTAGAGTTGGTAGATGTCCTAGAGCTATTCAACAGACCATGGATCTACCCACTATAACTCACTGAAGCTACCTGAAGATGTTCCAACTTCATAGTTATTGATATAAGCAGCCATTGATCAGGTTGACCTTCATATCTGAACTCCGTAGAGTTGGTAGATGTCCTAGAACTTCTCAATAGACCATAAATCTACCTAGTGTAGCTCACTGAAGCTACCTGAAGATGATCCAACTTCATAGTTATTGATATAAGCAGCCATTGATCAGGTTGACCTTCATATCTGAACTCCGTAGAGTTGGTAGATGTCCTAGAGCTATTCAACAGACCATGGATCTACCCACTGTAACTCACTGAAGCTACCTGAAGATGATCCAACTTCATAGTCATTGATATAAGCAGCCATTGATCAGGTTGACCTTCATATCTGAACTCCGTAGAGTTGGAAGATGTCCTAGAGCTATTCAACAGACCATGGATCTACCCACTGTAACTCACTGAAGCTACCTGAAGATGATCCAACTTCATAGTCATTGATATAAGCAGCCATTGATCAGGTTGACCTTCATATCTGAACTCCGTAGAGTTGGTAGATGTCCTAGAACTTCTCAATAGACCATAAATCTACCCAGTGTAGCTCACTGAAGCTATCCGAAGTTATTCTAACTTCATAGTCATTGATATAAGCAGCCATTGATCAGGTTGACCTTCATATCTGAACTCCGTAGAGTTGGTAGATGTCCTAGAGCTATTCAACAGACCATGGATCTACCCACTGTAACTCACTGAAGCTACCTGAAGATGTTCCAACTTCATAGTTATTGATATAAGCAGCCATTGATCAGGTTGGCCTTCATATCTGAACTCCGTAGAGTTGGTAGATGTCCTAGAGCTATTCAACAGACCGTATATATACCACCAACTCACTGTAACCTCAGAAAAAAAACCTACCTGATATTTCTAAATTCATAAAAAAATTATAAAGTTTTAAAAAGTCTTTGAAAAATATAAAGAAAATATTCTGGCACCACTGCAAACGAACTGTCAGCACGCGAGCTCGAGACAAAATGAGAGAGTTGAATTCTGCGCGAATTTGTTTATGTTTTCGATTTTTTTGGGAAAAGATAACCACTCAATTATTTTACAACTAAAGTATGGCTTTATATATATCAAATTGCAGGTAATTGTCTCGACTACAAACTGTCGAGCTTGGATTTTCAAAAACGCTTGCATTTTTATAAAAGTTGGGAGGAAAATGAGGCAATTTTCAAGGTGTTTTAGTACCTTTTACTAAAAAGATAACCACTCAGGCTAGACTTAACCAATCAAGCTCATATTTAACCAGTAGGTGCGTAAGAATGTTGGCTACAAAATGTCGGGTCGGTTTGTTGAGAAAATGTATCGTTTTCGAGATATTTCAATTTTACTGAAAAAACTCCCAGCTGGTTCTCTTAGCCCTTAAGGTGAAAGTTAATTCTGACGATTTGCATCCTGGTTGAGTGTGTGTGTGTGTGTTGCTTGACAGTGCAGTGCCTGGGCTGATTTGTACTTGCAGTGCCGATGATTTAACCGAGGAATGGTGGACGAACGTGAGCATTTTGTTGGATGAAGTTGCGGCCTTTGGGATTGTGCTGTGAAAGCTAAACTGCAGTTGTGGGATGAGCTGTCGGGAAATGGTACACTGCGCACTCTGTTTGTCGGGTGGGAATTGAAGGTCGTGGAAATGGAAATCGCGGCGCTTTTGTTCGAGTTTAGTTGTTTGTGGTTTTGAAAGAAATGCACTTTGATTTTCAAACAATCTGGGCGGTTGAAGTGTTGTGTTGTATTTGTGTGGATATTTAAATAAATTGAATTTTGTCTTCATGAACTTCAAACACTTTTTTATTATTTGACTATTATTCATATTTTTTATCAAGCAAATGATGTGGCCTAAACAATTTACTAATTGCTATTTTTCTTTATTTTTTTCAGGTATGTAACAACTTGAAGGCCACATCGCATAGTTACAATTCAGGAGTTCACTATAATGTTGGTCAAATTTCTGCAAGTATTTTCGTATTTTTCATTTGACGCTTTTGTCACCTTCAAATCACAGTTTATTAAGATCACATGAAATTGATTGACGGCAGCAGGTTGTCCAAACAGGCAAACTTATGGGAAATGGGACGAGCTTTCCGGTAAAAATATTTACGAGACTGAAAAACCAAGTTTGTCATATAGAAATTGCCAAAAACCACACAAAAAAAACTTTTTTTCAACATTTTCATTTTTAAAACCGCTGTATCTTCCCAAAGATTGGACATAGGACAATGGTCAATATGGTGACTTTTAATTGTCTGGAGAATCGATTCCCACTAACGGTTTTCAAAAAATTTGACGTTTAGACCACTTTTCAAAAAAACAGTTTTAGTAAATGATTTTTGTATTTTTTTAGGAGAGACATACCATCCTGCATTTTTCGTCAGTCTTTTGGTTATATTTTAGGCTATTTCCTCAAAAACTTTGAACGAAAAATCGTGACATCACCTTTAAATTTAAGTTATGGATTTAAAAATCAAAAAATCTCATAGAAGTTGCGTGTATTTTTGTTTCAGTGATTTTTTTGCCTTCCTCACTGAGGTAAGGCTATAATCCTGCTCTAAAAATGAACTTTTTATCAAAAGCTCGAAGACCCACCTTCATATATACATATCGACTCAGAATCGAAAACTGAACAAATGTCTGTGTGTGTGTGTGTATGTGTGTGTGTGTGTATGTATGTATGTGTTCAAAAATCTTGCCAAGTTTTCTCAGCACTGGCTGAACCGATTTTGATCGAACCAGTTGCATTCGACTTGGTTTAGGGTCCCATACATCGCTATTGAATTGTTTGAAGTTTCGATAAGTAGTTCAAAAGTTATGTATAAAAATGTGTTTTCACATATATCCGGATCTCAATTATATGCATGTAAACGATGTCCGGATCCATAATCCGACCCATCGTTGGTTAGGTAATCAAGAGACCTTTCCAACAAGTCCAAAACATCGAAGATCTGGCAACCCTGTCTCGAGTTATGACCACTTAAGTGATATTTATGTACTTTTTTGAAGCCGGGTCTCACTTAAATGCATGTAAACGATGTCCGGAACCATCATCCGACCCATCGTTGGTTAGGTAATCAAGAGACCTTTCCAACGAGTCCACATAATAGAAAATCTGGCAACCCTGTCTCGAGTTATGACAACTTAAGTTATATCTGTGTACTTATACTTCTGGACCTAAAAAAAATAGCTGAAATATGTGTCCAAACCACTCATATTACCCATTGTTGGTAAAAAGCATAGACTAATTATATATAGATACGCCACTCCGCTGTTGGGGCTGGTGACGCTACCGCCACGCCAAAATTCCCCCTGGTGGCAATTTATAGGTTCTAATTTTGGGTGTCTCCCTTTGGAAATATTGGAAAAAGTTTTTTCTCCCCAGTTTCAGTTCAATTGGTTCTGTTGCATCGTAGCAACATTTGCTTTTCAAACTTTATTTTCTGTCAAACCAAAAAGCACATCGTTGGTGTTTTTAGAATTCACTTAGAAAAATACGGTCCAGATGCTTCCGCCTAACTAAAATTCCATGAACGGAACCGGTTTCTCCGGTGGTGCCCACTGTACGACGTGGATAAGTGCCGGCAAGTGAGTAGATTGAAGTTTCGCCAAAAATGACTTAAGGAAAAGCTTTGTTTTCACAGCCCCTCAGGATACGTTCAAAATTCCCATTGCAAGTGGAACCTGCACCGCAATCCAGAATCTGTCCTCCAGATACGACCTTATCCAGCAGACACATTTTTCTCCAGCCACACCAACGCTTTTTTTATTGTTCTCCGAAATGCAGCGACAATCCACCGGAAGTGAGCAGCCATGTCTTCGGCAGCGCAGTCTTCTTTTGTGTGAACTCCAGCAATCTCTTGCAGAAGATCGGTTCCTCAAGAATCTGTCGTGTTCTACCGGCATTTCATTCCGATACTGAACGAGAATACTCGGACAAACAAAAATACCACGACGAATCAAGTGGCCTGCTGGCCTAGGTGTCAAGAACTAGTGAAAATGTTATGATTTTTCTGCAAATTTTAATTTATTATTCAACATGTAATGAAACCCAAGTTGTAGTGATTTGAAGATGCACAATAAAACGATTCTGTCACTTTAAAAGCTCAAGGTTGTTTTTGCTCCATGCCATTTCGGGTCAGCCGGGTGATCAGAAGGAAGCTCCTCTCAATCCGACACGCATATGGCTGGATCAGTTTTGTGGTCAATTCTTATCTGGAAGAAGTTAAAATGGAGCCTCCCACACGATAAGGCTCACGACGAAGTTATTATACCAACCTTCACCAGCAAAAATCACCTTATAGCTCGGATTGCACTTAGATCGTACACCGTCGGTACCACACGGGACGTACCAACTGGGAGCGGCGTGAACTTGCATCTATTTCGCCACCAAGTGGGCACTGCTGGCCTCGGCTTGAAGTTGGGTCACATCCTCCTCTTTGGTTCCTTTGTATTGATCTGCGGCTCGGAATCGTCTCTGCAGCTGCCGTTGCCGCTTGCGCTACTAGTTTACGCGAGAGGCCGAGCATCTTCCTCTTGTTTCGGAATTAATCCCAGAAAAATAATTTAAATACGAAACAAAAGCGCCATTTGAATCAACGTTTGTGACACTTGGCAAAACAGAAAATAAACAATGAACGGGCAAACACAGAGTACTTTGATCTTGTTTTAGAATTTAGTACCTGTAACTTGACTGTGGTGGCGCTCGGAGCGCTAAAGGGGTGTCGCCAACTGGATGTATGGAACAATCCCGAAGTGAGACATCTAGGTAATTAATAATCTATGTAAAAAGTGAGGAAGGCATCAACCACACAGGTGGATTAAGTTAGTTTTTTTCAGAAATCCCGTACAATTTCCTACAAGTTTGTCTTTGACCACTTTTTTTTACGACGCAACGGCTTCGAGATACAGTCATTTTTAAATTACAAAATACTAAAATATTTAAATACCTTACGCCCTACTCAAATGTTATTTTCGAGTACTATTGGCTCCATATACACAAAAATGGCTTATATAGGCCTAGGATAACATGTCTACAAAGTTTCATTGAAATCGGAGAGGGTCGGGTACAAAAGTACCAGAAAAAATCCTGATTTGAGCTCGAATTGCTCTTTGATTTCTTAAATATTTAACCATTTTTTACCTTAATAATGCATTTAATAAGTGATTTTTATTAATAATTAAATTTCACTAATTGAATATGACTTTCTTATATAAATATCTTTTGTGTGTCAAGGTCAAAGCTGCATTTTTGACAGATTTGAATTTTTTTTTATACTTTTTGAATTTTATATCGTTTCCCCCCTCCCCCTTCCTCCACCCTCTTTAAAATCAGCACGAAAAAAATATTTTTTTTTTCAAAAAGCTTCAAAATTTTAATCGAAATAGAAGTCTTATCAACTAAAAACAATTTTAAATGCATTTTTCTGCATTAAAAAGCATATTCAGCATGTTTGGGTTAAATTAAACATTATTTGAAAATCGTGAAAATCCAATGCACCTCGAAAATTTTTTTTCGCAAAAAATACATTTCACAAATTCAAAATCTAACACACAAAAAAAAACCTGAAAGGGCCTTTTTTGATCAAAAAAGTACAAAAAAATGTTGTACATGTATTTTAAAAATGTTTTTTTTGCATGTTTTTCAATGGAAATTAAAATTATTTACTAAAAACATTTCCCTCTCTAGTTTTTCGAGGAGTTTTCAATGGGGGAGGGGGGACAAAAAGTTGAAAAAAATCCCGTGACCATAAATTTTCTGCATAATTTATTTTCAAAATTAAATAAAAAAAAAATTTGCTTTGGATTATCTAACCTTATTATACTTAAACATTCTGTGAATAAATTCTGTGAACTCATAATGTTTAAAAGGTTGACAGAATTTATTGAAAGAAAATAATTTTTAATTCTGGTCATTCCAGGTCAACTGAGTACACTTTTGGACTCGATCTTCACCGATTTGGACCAAACTTGGAGGGAACGTTCATCTTTCGACAGAAATCCCAAGTTTGGTGCTGAAATGACCATCCCCCTATTTTTGGCACTGCCTTCTTTTTGACGATTTTCTGAATAACTATTTTTTCTTTTTATCATAACTTTGCAACTATTTGAGCAAAAGACTTTCTACAGGTTGCATTTTATAGAAAATTGTCCAAGGAATTCGATAAAAATAATATTTGAACGATTTCAGTATTAAAATTCAGTTTTGACCAATTCCTTATATTTTTATTTGTTTTATTTTATCACCATCGTGTTAACCGGACAATTTTACATAATTATCAATGTAGACCTCAAACTTAAATGAACTATTGGTGAGATACAGCGATTTACTGAAAAAAGTTTGATTTTGCGCTGCACTCCGAAATAAGTTTCTCACATAGAAAAACCAAACGGGTTGCGGGATTCATCCCTTTTTGTTGAAAAGTACACCATGTACTTCCGAATGCTGCGTAAAAAAGCTTTTTTCAGTAAAATCGCTGTATCATGCCAATGGTTCATTTTAGTCTGAGGTCTACATTGATTATTATGTAAAATTGTCCGGGTAACACGATGGGGATAAAATAAAACAAATAAAAATATAAGGAATTGGTCAAAACTGAATTTTAATACATAAAACGTTAAAATATAATAATGGTGGCCATTTAAGGGTTAACATTTTATTTTTATCGAATTCCTTGGATAATTTTCTATAAAATGCAACCTGTAGAAAGTCTTTGGCAAAGTTATGATTAAAAGAAATAAAAAGTTTTTTAGAAAATCGCCAAAAAAGAGGGCGGTGTCAAAAATAGAGGGATGATCCAATCAGCACCAAACTTGGGATTTCTGTTAACTATCGATAGATGAACGTTCCCTAGAAGTTTGGTCCAAATCGGTGAAGGTCGCGTCCAAAAGTGTACTCAGTCGACCTGGAATGACCCATTTATAGAATAATGTTTGAGGCTTTTAAACACGTTTTATTCTGTTCAGATTTTGATGAATAAGGCGTTCAAAATTGATTTAATTCAGTTTGACAAATTTGCTAAACAGCTAGCGAATTAGTTAAATTTTCGCTAATAATCCCTGCTTTTCAACGATGAAGATATTGATTGGGGCTTGAAGAATATTTCTTGTTATATCGGAACAAATAAAAACCTAATAACTTAAATGTATTTAAAATTACTGAAAATGATAGAAAAATTAAAAAAAAAACAAGAAAAGTTGAGGTTTTTTTCACCGGGTTAGATACGACAAGTTTTAGAAAAGTTTGAAAAGTTGTTCAAAAAGTTCAATAATTTTTTGTTTTTTGTTCAATGCAAATTCATTTTTTATGTGTTTTTTTTATATGAATAGAAAGTATAATGAAAATACAATTTTTGCAATTCCGCTGTGAAACTGTCAACTTTTCCTGTCTTTCTGGAGAAACGAAACGGCCTACTTTTCTCTACCAGAAATAACTGAATGGAAAATTGACACCTTTCAAAACCAGTGCTGAAAAGTTGAACTTTTCAACTCTAGTATCGGAAAGTAACATCGCAAAAAAAAAAATGTTTTGAGCGGTGAACTTACATAACACTTCATGTTTGACAAAAAAATCAATTCAAAAAGCGTTTTTCGGAATTGCAAAAAATGTTGTAAGCACGTTGCAAAACTTGATTTTTTCAGCACTTGTCGTATTTATCCAACTCGGTAAATCCCGTTTGTCGTGCTGAAAAAAAAATCCTCTTTGCAACTTGTTGCATAAACTTCTATTTCAAATTTGCTTCACCCAATCAAAATGAAAATTTGATTTAACCTTGATTATTTTACGTGTATTCTTGTCCATGCCGTAATAAGCGCTAATAATTCTCTTCCAAAAATCTGGACCATCTTGCGTACTACTTTTTGAACCGAATTGAATCAACTCAAAAATAACCACACCGTAGAAGATCCATTCTTTCTGCAGTAGCAGCAGCTGTAATACTTTCCGCTTGGTGCGAGATTGCATTTCCCGGACTGGCATCTTCTCGAGAGAGAGAGAGAGAGATTGCCCTGCCCCTGCAGGGAGCAAAACCTGCTGAATTTTCACGTTCCAGAGCGCATTCAATAGATTCCTTCGAGCGTTGCTTTGAAGAAAGCTAAAAAAACAGGGAATGTAAAGAAAAAAGTGCATTTCGTGGTGGCATCCTGAACTTTTCCAATCTATTCCGGAATCGCCACGGCGGTGGACTGGGGAAATTGTGTGTACCGAAGGGAAAAAAGACAGATTCTTGTAAAAGATGGCTACACTGAAATAAAAAAATAGTACCAAATTCCTTTATTCTAGGAATTTTGCTTCTTTTCCTTATTTAGTAATCGGGTTTTTTGGATTACTTAATAAGGAAAGGAGCCAAAATTCCTAGAATTTAGGAATTTAGTACTTTTATTTTTTTTTCAGTGTAGGTAGATTGTTAAAAAGTTTAAAAAATGTACATGAAATGAATTATGAAAATTTATAATTGAATTTTCATAAATTTCTTATTCTGTGTCAACCAAAAAACCACAAAACCTTCTCAGCTCTTCCTTGTCCAAAGTTCCACTTGGGTTCCGCCCCCTCCTAGAAGACAAACTTTAAACCTTGCCCAACCGACCAAACTCCGGAGCCTGCATTCAACCTTTGTGTGAGTGTGTGTGTGCTTCACCGCCATTCGATTGTGCGATGTTATGCAACTTTCAAACGCCCCCAACACTTGCGTCGAAAGCGAAAGGAGCACGAACTCGAAAAGCGCTCGGAAACTACGGGCAAAATCGATACCATTTACACCTCACCAAATCTTGCCGGTTGTAAAAATCGACCTCCGCCGATCGATGTGCCGGAGGCGAAAGCGGGTTTTGGAACAGAGCATAGACCTGTGGACGGTGTTGGGTGGTCCGAAGTTTTGGAAAAAAAGGGAAAAACAGATTTTAGCTCAAAAGGTCTGGAATAACCTTATTGCAGTATTTGATTTTCAATTGAAAAAAACTCAACTCAAACTCAACTCAAAATCAACTGATGAAATTCATTGTTGAAGATTGCAAAACGATCCAACTCCGTCATGCAAAGTTACATGCGATGCTATGAAATCAGTCCTTCAAAATGCACAAGCAAGTTTTTTTCATCGTATCGCACATAACTTAGCACGATGGAGTCGGATCGTTTTCAAGTCTTCAGCAAATTGAATGGCCTTAAATTCTAGATTTTCTCTGTTATTGTTTACACGTTTACTTTCTGAAATTTGTGCGATGTTTTTTGAAATAGTTGATTGAAGTTTGTTTTTTTAATTTACTAAGCATTTTAATATTTTTATTTTCAGTAATTTAGTGTTAATTTGTCTTCTGCGATGAAAAAGGAATTCATAAAATTTTTCATCGCATCACTTGTAACTTTGCTAGATACACTCAGATCGTTTTGTAGTCTTCGACAAAATTGCCTGTAAATAAATTTGTCTCTAGAATTCGCAGCACGATTTTTTAAATTGAAAAAAAAAAATCAGACCTTATTCACAGAAAACCTGTGCGATGTTTTCTGGCTCAATTCCGATTTCCGAAGAGTGTTTACAATTTGAACACCCTAGTTTTCCAACATCTTTCTCGGTGATAAAAAAAGCATAGGAAAAACCAGCAGCAGCAACAGCATCCACAATGATCGGCAGCAACTCGTGAAAATTGCCAGTTCGAAATAATTGAAAAATTGCTATGCGGGCGTTTCGAGCAATTTCCACACACACACACCCACACTCACACAAAGATAATGACACCGCCGTGATCGCGAAAAAGCAGTCTTCCTGCTGCCGATCTAGCTGGGGTGAAAATTAAGATAATTCGAAAATTGGTCCAATATCGGTTGAAGGGGAAATTAATTCATTCCAAGATACATTTTTCGTATCGGTGGCGATTGTGTGAAAGAAAACAATTTGGGAAGGCCAATTTCACAAAATGAGCTTGTTTAGAAGAGTGTTTGAAAACCATTAGGCATAACTGTACGCAAAAGTTGTCTCATGTCACATATTGAAGCATTAGAATATTGTATGCAAATTTAAAGGAAATTTTAGAAAAAATATTAAACTACTGCGTTTTGCTGTTTTTATTTGCTATGTTTGCTTTAAAAGTGGATAAAAAATGTATTTTTTTGCTTTTTTCACGCAAAAACATGTCACTAAATTTTCTTTAACTTTAAACTAGGAATTGTGTTGTAGAATGAATATTTCAACATGAAAGTAGAAAAGGCAAAGATAAATGCCATAATTCACTAGAAATTCTAAAGTCAACACCCAATCTCAGCTGAAAAAGCTCATTTTCCACACACATAAACACACAACACACCACCACCATGAATAAACGGACCTCCTCCGGCAGCAGCTAAAAGCCAACCAACAGTTTACAACTCCCCTGCCAGTTATGAATAGAGTAGTTTACTTTGGTTTGCCATCCAGCAGAACTAAAGTGAAATAGTAAATACAGCGCGCACACACACACACACACACACACACAAACACAGCCCCCGTTGGCCAAGCTCAAAAGCTCACAACATTTGAACATCTGCAGTAGGCAAAAAAGACTAAGAAGAAACGAAGAAGAAGAACTATCATGATTTCAACAAAAAGCTCTCCTCCTCCCCTAAACACGTTGGTGCACTTTAATGATGTTGCTTCTCTTGCGAGCCCCCACACCCTGGTTGCTCCCCTGTGGACCGGTGAGTGAGTGGACCACTAGTGGGTCACACAAGTCACTCTGGAGCAGTCCTCCCCGAAACTGATGACGAGCAAAAGCACACACGTTGTTCGCCCGGGGATGTGCTGGGAGTGACGGTGTGTGAAGCGTTCAATTTATTCTAAACATTCGATTTTTATTTAATTTTTATGCATAGCTGACCCACCTCTAGAAAGGATCAAATCATATTTTATATGAAAAAAAACTAAACTTTTTTCGAGAAGCTTTCAAACTGTTTTTCGAAAGATTCATTAAAGTTTTTAAAGAGGTGCAAATTTTTGCTACCTCAATGTGAAAGATATAATTTTATTTCATTTTACAAAAATGTAAAACAAGCTAAAAATCGTAAAGTTACTGGAAAAAAAAGTTTTTATAATGCAAACACATAAAAATAGAAGCGATACTTTGGTTGAATTAACTTTGCTTAAAATAAGCCCCTAGAGACGGATAAAAAATGGTGCAAGAGCCAGGAATTCAGTAAAGAAACAAAACAGATTTTAAATGCATTTTTCAGGATTGTAGTTGCCTTGCTATCAAATCTGCGATACAAAAAAGAGTTTTGCTGAACTGTACACAATAATGTTACTATTATTTTAAAAAAGAGAATCAAACTATCAAAAAATAAATTAATAAACAATTTTCAGTTTTTTTAGATTTTAGCAATTTTTTTTTCCTTTTAAAAGCATTTTTGATTGTAAAATTGGTTGAAATAATCTGCATCATAATGACAATATATTTTACTAAAATTATGCATAATGGTTTTACTAAAATTTTATTTTTAATTCATTAAATGATATCAATATTTTTTATTCTATGATAGGGAAAATTTTCTTATGTTTGACAGGTTAAGCTCTCGGTCCTTATTTCATCCATTGCTGATTTTCATTCTTTAAACAACTTATTTTGTAACACTGTTGATGAAAACTTGCTTGCTCACTTCCTAATGAGCTATTTCTCATTCAATTACAGTTGAAAACGCATTTTTATGCAGTTTCCCTGCTTTGTCCAAGCATAAATAATCTTAAGTATGGAGTTTTTGATTTAATTTGGTGTCATCAGCACAGTTGAACGATTATAAAAAGAACAAAAAAAAAACAGTACACGGAAAAAATCCTCAAAGCCCATGCAAAAAAAAAAATATTCAATAAACTTAATAATTTCTATGGAAACAGAAATGTAATCAAAAACAATTCAAAGTGCATTATCCACAATAAAAATCATATTTAGCATGTTTGGGCTCGTCTGATTTTTTTTTGAATTTTTAAAGAAATTCCAATGTACCGTATCGCAAACACTTTTATTTCTCGCAAAAAAAAAACTATTTAGGGGAAATATACCCCCCACTCTAAGCCGTTCGACCAATTCTCATCACTTTTGGCGTTTTCCGCTATTAAATCAATATTTTCAGATGTATCGTCAAAGGAGAGTTGCTTGCTCACTTTTATTTGAGCTATTTATTACGTTGGAACAGTCAAAAACACTTTATGAAAGCTGTTATTCATGTTCAAAGTGCTGATAGGCCGATAATAGAAATAGGCTGAGAAAGGGTATAGTTCCCCTGATATTAAGATATTTTGGAAACTTATGATGGCAAAATGGTGCTTATAACGTCATGACTCAAATTCCCGGACGCTTCAATACCCGGACATCTCATCTTGTTTTATCAATTATTTGGATATAAGTTCGCATTATGTATGTCAAAACTGTGTTATTTGATTAATTCTAACATCAACTTTCATTTAAAGTTTGTTTGAACGCTGTAGCTAGTGCCAAAACAATTAAATAAATTAAAACTATAGGTTTACGAAAAATGTGAAACATTTCGCTAAAATATTTCATAGGCGTCCAAAGCACTGGCAAAGGAAGGCAGAAATTTATGGTTTTGATTTCCTTAAATTCTAGCAATTTTTTTTTATAAAATATCGATTGTTTTGATGTTAACACATTATTTGAGAAATAAAGAATGCCATTCACTAACATTTCAGTCCAAATTCGTGCCATTCATAAGCAAAATCGAGTGTCTGGAATTCGAATCAGCTTTTACCAGTGTCCGGGATTCCAAACACAAGAAGTCATTTTAATTTTGAAATTCTTATGATTTTTTTCCAAAATACATATTTTGCATGCATTCTCTTAAAACTGACTGTTTATACTACATCCTGATGATATTTCTACATTTCCAACTTGTTACATGATTTTTTGCCAGCTATAACATAAATGATATGCTATTAAGTGTCTGGATTTCGAATCATGACGTTAGTGTCTGATACACTTTAAAACACTTTTATCAGTCAAATGTTTAAACTGTGGCTTGTCATTTCAATTTATTAACTTTTTTATCCCCCATCCCCCCTCCTCACGACTTTGGTCAGTTGATGGACATAAACTTCAAAAAGTATTTTCAATGGCCTGAGAGACAAAAATTCATCTTTTAAACTTAAAAATAATTATTTTATGAAAAATACAAAGAAAATGATTACACAAAACGATAATATTGAATTAGCACGAGTCGTGAATTTCTCTAGCAAGGTTCACCAACATAGATTGATTTAACGATATTTTTGTTTTTTTTTTTTTGGATTGAAAAATCTGTTAATTTCAGTTTTTTTTCTACATGGCAAAATGTAAAAAAGTACTTTTCAGTACCGTAAACCGGCGTGACATTAATTTTAACCCTCTACAACCTAACCCCGCCTTTAGACGGGCTTCGATCTAAAAAATCGCCAAAAATCAATTTTCCAACCGATTTTTGATCTTTTAAAAGCATTGGAAAGAAGAACTCTCAAAATTTTAGAAAATTTATGGGTTGGAAGTTTAACTTGTTTTATGTGACTTTGCCAATGTTTTTAAAAATGTCATTTTTTCAGGGGTGAACTTTGGCTGAGTTTTTTACTAACATTTTCTATATTTTCAGTAAACAGAAGTATGCAGTAATTTTTGTAGTGTCCCAGACTAAGCCTCTACGCATTGTTTTGCAATTTAAATGATGATGGTGCCATTCTATAGCAGAAAATGTGAAAAACATACAAAAAATTGAAAAAGTGACTGTAAAAACGTGTAAAAATAAGATAGGCAAAATGTAATTATATCAGGTGATAGAATAGGCCAAATACTACAAAAACAAACATAAACTAAACAAGATAAATGCAAATTAAAATACTAAAAATAAAACAAGAAAAACATAAAACAAGAGAAGTAAAGTTTTTCGTAGAACAAAAGTTGCTCAAAATGACCTCCTGAACACGGGAAAAATAAATTTTTTCGAAAAAAAATTAGGGCAGTAGAGGGTTAATTTATTTTTGGAATATTTTCCAACTGGTATGGGTTTTCTAATAGTAGTTTATGAAACAAGTTGCAAAAAGATGATTTTTTCATCACGAGTCGTACATTTATCCAACGAGGTTCACCGAGTTGGATAAATACGAAGTGTGCTGAAAAAAACAAGTTTTGCAACGAGTTCCATACAACATTTTTTGCAATTCCGAAAAACACCCATTGAGTGAAATTTTAAGAAAAAATTTCATGTATTTTGTCAATAAATCGTATAAATAAAAAAAATGTTGAAAAGTGTTACTTTTCGAAACAAGCGCTGAAAAGTTCAACTTTTCAGCAACCATTTCAGTGCTGAAAAGTAGAACTTTTCAGCATTTATTTCGAAAAGTGTTGCTATTCGATTATGTTATTTATGGTACAGAAAAGTAGGCTATTTTGTCGTTCAAGAATGACAGGAAAAGTAAGTAGTTTCACGACGGAATCGCAAAAAGACTATTATTTTTAAAACATGTACAGTGAAACCTCTTTTTACGTGATGCGTTTCGTTTTTCTAATTTGTCGATTTCTCTGGAACGACGCAACATTTTTGCAATGTTTTAAAGGCAATTTGTAGGTTTTGTTCAGATCTACAAAACGCATTTTGAAGTTTGCAAAAATATTGTATGGTTTATGAGAAATCTACGAAACAAAAATCGTAACGCCATCGCGTAAAAAGAGGTTTCTCTGTACTAGGTTATGCCACACAAGGTACATGCACTATTTTTGAAAAAAAAAGTTTTTTTGAAGAATACAAAGAGACGAAACCACAATTTTTTCGATAGTGTATAAAATAATAGTTGCGTTTAAAATTCTTATTTTGAATACCAGATGACTATCAATAGTTTTTGTTGTTAAAATCAGGTTAAAGGTATTCAAATTTTATAAAGTATGTTTGATATAGTTTTTTACAAAATAAATCAATGTTCATGTTTAGTTAACTAAGTTTATAAGCTTTTTAACAAAATACATAAAAATTTTAGGTGAAATTAAAAAAAAAATCAGAATTATGCCTGAAATTTGTTAAAACTTGTTTTGTTTATAAAATTATCGATTCATATTGCATTTTAACTTGAATTCAATGCACGAATCAAAAGTTTTCACATTTTCTATGATATTTGTTCTACTGAAAATGCTCTCAAATTTGGAAATTTTAATGAATTATGTTTCAAAATCACACAATTTTTATTATTTGGCAACTTCGTTTACCTTCTCCTAGTGGAACATTGTCCGAAGAATCCGAAAATGCAAAATGTTTTCCGATTTGATATCAAGTTTATTGAGAAAATCATGACACTTTGAGAATATGAAAATAATGCTATTCATCAACGTTTTCTTAATAATAGTAAACTAACTTTTTAAACATTGTTGGATTTTTGTTGGATGTTACATTTGCAATTCAGAGATTTGGAGAACCTTTCAACTGAGATCAATTCATAAGCTTTTGCAGGGAGGATACATATTTCTACGTTTAGATTTTGCTAACTGGGTGTTCTTTTAGGGAAAATAATTTTTGAGAAAAAACCCTAGATCTATGTTATCACCCTGTTTTACGGTACCGTTATTTGGGCATTTCATCATTTGAGAATGATAAAAAAATTAAGTTGTTTCAGAACGGAATTGATAACATAAATTTTTAGTTGCAATATCCATTCTGCAATTGAGATTACTGTTTAAAAAAATCAGAGTTCTTGACATTTTAAGGCTGAAATTTATGAAAACTAACATATATATTTTTATTTAAAACTGATTTGAGAAAGAGCACCTGTTTCTTATTTGACTTCGGACTGCTGGTTACTGAGGTCGAGCCTTTTAAAGTTAAAAGTTTGTGAACAGACACACTGACCTCAGAAACTTTTGTTCTGATTTAAAAAAAATCTTATGATAATTGTTTGACTCATATGAATTAAAATAATTTATATAAAAAAATGTAAAATTAAGTTTAAAACTTAAAAAACACTTTATATTAAGAGTTCGAGAATCATAAAACATATTATGTTCAATTTTTAGGTGGCTTCAATTTGTTTTTCAGAATCTACATGCAAATTAATATTGAGCATGTTTTTCTTGTATTTTTAAAGTAGTATGAAAACAAAAAAAATCCTGTTAAGCTTTAAAATTTCTGATCAAATTTATTTAGTAGATGCTCAATTGTATTTTTATGTTGAGCCTTTTACCCAGGGATGCCAGATACACAGATTTGTCTGTGTTTCACAGACTTTTGAGCTTGTGTCAGACATTTTTTGAGGTGCACAGACTTTTAAAAAACTTCATTAAATTAATATTTTGTAATCTTTTTTGTCGAAACTTATTTCGTTAGACTTCAAATGCTTAAAAACGCAATTTTTGATGGATTTCAATTACCGTGAATTGATATAATTGAATTTTAGACAAATGCACAGACATACACAGACTTTTTTACAGACATTTTAAAAAACCAAGTGGCATCCCTGCTTTTACCAAATAGATGGAAATAAATAGAAATTAGATTAACGCAAAATAAAGATAACTTACATCGAGACATGCGCCAAAATTTGATGTTACGACAAAAGCGCGTTTTTAATGTTTCACCTTGAATAAACAAAAAACAATAACAGTGTCCTGAAGTTTGGTTGAATTTGGTTGTTGGAGTCCCGAGCTCGTACTTGTGTCAAACGCATTCTGACCTGAAATCCCTTTGGCCAGTTGTCACACTTACATCAAATTTTCAGGCTGTGTCAAGAGAGCACGACAAGATTGAATCTTCTTTCATATAAAAAGTGACAACAATACATGGATATTTTTCGGTTTTTATTGAATAGCTCAGGATTGAAATCAAATTTTCAAATTCAACGTCAAGATAGCACGACAACGACGAATGAACATAATATCAAAGGATAACAAATGGAACTCGAAAATTGAGCTCATTTCTAAAGCACTTAATTTTGGTGTAGAATGTTTTGGCAACATGTTCTTTATAAATCTATTTTTGATTGATTTCCCTGTCAAATTTTAATTGTCCACCACCGCTTCATTCACCATCAGCAAATTGCAGGTTGGCCGCCCTGTATGTAGGTGAATAAATATAGTTATTCTTTAATGAATGTGTACTCAAGATATTATTACGTGTTGGGCATGCCTTTTGGTTTTCAGTTTTTCTGCCTCTTTTTTTTTTCTTTGAGGTACCAAGTGTGACGGTGGTGGTCCCTTCTCTTCGTCGTCTACCCTATCATCTCATAGTTCACTCTCTCAACGCTCAACGGGCCGATCTTCTGCCAGCATCATACTACTCCGTGTGTCCAGCGGGAACCATATAAAGCCAACACGAGCCTTTTAGCAGCCCCATCAGCCCGTCATTATCGGGCACACACGCTCCGTACCACACAGGGCAAATGAATTGCAAATATAGCACTGAGACTACTTGGCTTAGCTGGGAAGAAGAACAAGAAGATGGTGAAAAAAACTATGTTTCTGTGCCAACTATCACGCGACCACATGCAGACACGTGGACGACGTTATAGAATAATTAACATCGCAGGAAGGCACACACACACATAGCCCGTAGGTGGCCATAAATCGGCATCCAATTAAATGTGTGCGCGATGGAACGAAGTGAGCTCCACGTGTAAGCACTTGCTTAGAGGGTTGTGTTACACCCAAACGAATGAAATCTTCTTACAAGCAATGCAAATTACCATAAGTGACACCTGTTAACAGACTTTTTGTCAAAAACTGTGATTTTCGCTTTCAAGCCGTCTCCGTGTCTGCCAACATCGTTTACCCACCGTAGCCTAGGGTTCAAGAGAAAAAAAACTAGCAATTTTTGCCTCAGCTTCTCTCATTTGAGTGCACAGAACGTAACAAGCAATCACCGTTCAATTTACTGTGAACTTTAGTACGAGAGAGGTACTCGAGCTCTTTTCCAGAACAAGGTGAAAGTTACAGCTCCGTTCCGTATAGAACCCCATGAAACGTGAAGTCAGAACATGATCACCCTTGGCCGAGGTGAGGTGGTGAGTGTATCAAGACCGGTGTACCGGTCGATGGGTTTTTTTTTATTTGCTGATTCGCCACAACGAGGTCTGCTAAACTAGAACTTGACCTCGTCGGACGAAGAAAAGTTTCAGCAGCTGAAGCAGAAGCAAACATCTAGAGCATGAAGAACAACATAAACAACGCCAACGAATGTGAAAACTTGTGGTTTTGTTGTTGATGTTGTGCTTGTTCGGGTACATTGTGTTTTTTTTCAACCAGAAGTAGAACAACAGCGTTTTGTGTTTATTTGCTTATGACTGTATTGCTAACTTTCTTGGGAGGGCGATGAGTTAATAGTTTGCCAATGACCTTCATTTAATTTTGAACTTGAATAAGAATTTTAATTCTCAGAAAAAAATACAAAAATACAAAAAAAAATACAAAAAATACAAAAATACAAAAATACAAAAATACAAAAATACAAAAATACAAAAATACAAAAATACAAAAATACAAAAATACAAAAATACAAAAATACAAAAATACAAAAATACAAAAATACAAAAATACAAAAATACAAAAATACAAAAATACAAAAATACAAAAATACAAAAATACAAAAATACAAAAATACAAAAATACAAAAATACAAAAATACAAAAATACAAAAATACAAAAATACAAAAATACAAAAATACAAAAATACAAAAAAATGGATTTCTAACCAAATGTTATTTTTTACTTTTTGAATGACTTTGTACGAGACAGAGGATAGCTTATACAATTTTAGATAATTTAAACTCCTGAAGACCTTCACACATCCACAAACGGTAAATCACCCCTCTCTGTAGCTTGTTTCCAAGACAACATTTGATCTTGTCGGACCTGCGGTGGACCCCTCGTCGTCGGTGGTGCGGCCGCCCGTAATTTGCAAGTACGCAATTGCGCATTGTTGGCGCGACTCTCTCACGCTTGTTAATGCTAATATGGTGCCTCCGTCGATGACCGGTCGTCGCTGTCACTCTAATCTCCTTGCATATTTCACGCCACCGCCAGTTGGTCTCTAGCGACTGACGCCAGTTTTCTTGTTTAAGGTTTTATGCACCAAGCAGCAAGATTTACATGCAAACCAATGACCTTTGGGAGATATGATCCGTCGGCGGTGTATGCAAAGAAGGTTAGTGGTGACTTGCAGTTGGTGTTCTGGGAACTTTCGTACAATACCTGGTGCGATATGACTTTGAAGTGGTCAGAAACCGTTAGCTTACAAACTCTTGAAGACGTGAGTTGATGCAGTGAACTTGAACGAATGCAGTTTTTAAAGAGATTTTAACTACGAACTTCCTCAAATCTTGTTCAGCATAATCATAACCACGACTCGCTAGTTGAAAGCAGTTGATGGCACCCTGGAGACGTCCACGGAAGCTGCAACATGTAATCTAGCTGAATCTCTGTGCACATCAGGCAGTCAGTGCAATTACCACGCGACCAGCAACTCCCAGAGTATCAGAACCTCTGCGCTAAATGCCAACCAGTTCTTCGCAGCATGCAGGTGGCGCCAAGACCCTCAAGTTAAGGTTGGCGTCATTTTGTGACCATAATCAAGCTGGAAATTGGACTAAGTTCTGTAAATTTCCGCAAGACCTGCATAAGATTAATTTCCCAACCTTCAACTTTGAGTGTCTTGCTCGGTGATGGTTGGCCAGCACACGGTCCTAGTCCGGTTGCCCCGAGGTTCACGCGGAGCCAAGCCTTAATAATTACTCCCCGGAGTGAGGTGGAGAAAGTGAAAAATTAAAATCTATTTACATATTATGCGAATTCATGCATATGAACAGATTTAGAGCAGCAGCAACCGGGGGAACGATAAGCAAGCAGACCCAAAGGTTGGAGCGGTAGACGTCATGAAGCGTTTAGAGCTGGTTCGCTGGAGTTCGTGGACTGCGGTTGGTGGCCTGGGATTAAGGATGCACACAATGTGTGGTCAGGGGAAATTGAAAGTGAATCTTGGTAGCTGTTTCTTCAGTGAAGACAAAAACATAGTTTTTTCAAATAATTTTACTATAAAAGCACATAAAATCTTCGAATATCTTCTAGATATAAATCTTAAATATTCAAACAAAACACTCAGCAAGCATAAAAATGTAATCTCTTTTACGCAAAACCACGAGCTAATCTCACTTCGCCATCGTACATCTTCCGAAACCGCCAGGAGGATCTACTGTGCGCTATAAAACTCGCGCGGTATTACGTAAGTCAGCTACCGGCTACAAAACTCCCCCTCCCCCGATCCAACCCCCGACTCCACATTGCATGATTATGTCGAGAGCTCTCTTTTTAGCTTCGCGGTTAGAGTTGGTTGCACTTTCGCGTTACTCCACAGTGTAGATGATGATGATGATGACATAAAAACTTTCCCAAATCCTTTTCAACTTCAGCGTTATGGCATTTTCATGCCTTCTTCAGAAGCTCGGAGTTTTGCCTGGAGGAGGTGTCACCGGAACTAAACCGTACTACTGCCGAGTTGGCAACTTCTTTGTTTGAAATCAAGATTGTTCGCGAAACTGATCGTGCTATACGATTGAAACAAAACTATCAAGATACTATCAAGTGGTGCGTCCATGCAAGTCTTCAAACAATTTCAAACCTCACTTAACAAAAACATCCTGAACCACCCTAACTCATCGCAACTTTCTTTCCAGGGGGTTCCCACAGAGTTGCGTGGTGGACAACCAGTTTTTTGCCCAGTTCCCCAAAATCACCCACACGGAACTCCAACCATCAGCTCTCGGAAACAATCTCCGGTGGCCAGACGAGAGGACACCCCAACCAATCCCCTTCAGCTTGCTGTGGAAGAAATGAGATATCTCCTTACGATAATGGCAAAAGCGTTGATGCAGTCATTGACTGGTGCGGTTGAAAGACCGGTGGAGCATCGTGACAAGTCTGGAGGGAAGATAAGCTGCTGGCGCCAGCTGGTTAGAGATGGTCTGGGGGGAGACACCGCCATCGTCATCGGTGGTGATTCCGGAACTACGGTTGGGGATAGAAGGTGGGGCTGGTTGAAAAATGATGGGTTTAAATACAAGCAAATCGGAACGGCAGCTGTGGTTGGCAAAGTGTTGCGTAAGGGGTGGAACTTGGAGTATTGGGGAAGCATTTAGAGATAAGTTTGGGAAATATGGTTTCGGAGGGATCGAAGTGAGATTTTGCATTCCTCAATGAGGAAAGACCAACAAATCGCTTGGCAAACGAACTTCTATTTAAGCCCCCCCCTTCAAAACTGGTCCGAAAAATCAGGGGGCAAAAAAAATATTTTTACAATAAACTTCAAAATTTCAATGAAAATTCAAGTGCAACCAACTGAAATCAAATTAAAATACATTCTCCTGCGTTTAAAATCATTTTTAGCATGTTTGGGTTTATTAAAAAATCTTAAGATTTTTTGAAAATTTTCGATACAAAATCTTTTTTTCGATACAATTTTTGTTTTTGTCAGATCTTAGATTTTTTGAAAACTAATGATTGCAAAACAACTGAACTAGTGTAAAATGCATTTTAAAACATTTTTTTCATTTAAATAAGAAGACTATGGCTTGTTATTTAAATTTTTATATTTTTTTATTTTTTTGCCCCCCCCCCCCTTGACCTCGGCCAGGGCCGAGGGACAAAAACTTTTTTAAATATTTGCATCGGCCTTAGAAAATTCGATAAAATTTACCGAACTCGGTAAAAAAATCTAAGTTTGTGTGTAGAGTTTTTGCCTTCCTCACCTTACTGAGGAAAGGCTATAAAATCACTCGAAAAAAGAAATTCTTAATTTGACCTCTTAGACCAACCTTCATGTATACATATCGACTCAGAATCAAATTTTGAGCAAATGTCTGTGTGTGTGGTGGGATGTTGATCAAAAAAAAAAATGCACTGAGTTATCTCGGCACTGGCTGACCCGATTTGGACCATTTTGATCTCATTTGATCCGTCTTGGGGTCTCATAAGTCGCTATTGAAAATGATATAGTTTAGTTAAGTAATTCAAAAGTTATGCTCAAAGAACGAATTTAACAAAAGTTCGGAAGATTGTAAAAAGGGTGGTTTTTGTAAGAAACGTCGTCATGTTATACATTTTTAGAAAGGTATTCAATAGACCTTTTCAACGAGTTCAAAAGATTGAAGATCTGACAACCCTATAAAAAGTTATAAGCACTTAAGTGTTATTTATGAACTTTTTAGAGGCCGGATCTCATATATTTCAATGAAAACGTTGTCCTGATCTATCATGCAACCTGTCGTTGGATAGGTAATCAAAAGACTTTTCCAACGAGTTCAGTAGATTGAAGATCTGACGACCCTATCAAAAGTTATAAGCACTTAAGTGTTATTTATGAACTTTTTAGAGGCCGGATCTCAGATATTTTGACAAAAACGTTGTCCGGATCTATCATGCGACTTGTCGTTGGTTAGGTTATCAAAAGACCTTTGCAACGAGTTTAATAGATCGCAGATCTGACTACCCTATCAATAGTTATAAGCACTTAAGTGTTATTTATGAACTTTGTCGAGGCCGGATCTCAGATATTACCTAGCAGGGGCGCCGACTAGTCCAAAATGTTGGGGGGGCACGGTTGTTTTTCGAAATCGATAGGTAAGAGTGGCGATTAGATGTTATAGTTTCTTGTATATCACGAATTTTAATAATTTTATTACGATGTGATACGGATTTTTTTTTCATCCGGAATCCTTTTTTTAAGTAGATAATTTATTAAAACGTGATTGAGAATGTTAATCGGGGGGAATTTTGCATATGTTTGGAAGGCGAATTCATTCTCATTGGTATATTCTTAGTTGTTTTCTAGAAGTAACAGTCAATAATAAAAATAATCAGATATTTAGAAATTTAACAATACAAATATTCTAAAAATAAAAACAAAAGTAAAAACCAAAAATTTAGAACTTCAGAAATTTAAGAATACAAATACACATTTAAAAAAACATCCATTTTTCACATATGCAATTTAGGAAAAAAAACAGATACACCAAATTCAATATTCCAAAATTAAATAATAATAATACAGAGAAACCTCTTTTTACGCGGTGGCGTTACGCTTTTTATTTCGTAGATTTCTTTTAATTTCTCGACAATATTTTTGAAAGCTTCAAAAAGCGCTTTGTAAATCTGAACCTACAACCTACAAATTGCTTTTAAAAGATTGCAAACATGTTGCGTCGTTCCAGAGAAATCTACAAATTAGAAAAACGTAACGCATCGCACAAAAAAAGGTTTCACTGTGGTATAAAAAAAATTCAAGGGTTTAAAAAAATCAAAATATTAAGAAATCAAAAGCAGAAATTTAGAAATAACAATAAAATTCAATGTTTAAAAAAATCTAAAATTTCAAAATTATGATACATCTATAAATTTTTTAAGAATTTAAGAATTTAAGAATTTAAGAATTTAAGAATTTAAGAATTTAAGAATTTAAGAATTTAAGAATTTAAGAATTTAAGAATTTAAGAATTTAAGAATTTAAGAATTTAAGAATTTAAGAATTTAAGAATTTAAGAATTTAAGAATTTAAGAATTTAAGAATTTAAGAATTTAAGAATTTAAGAATTTAAGAATTTAAGAATTTAAGAATTTAAGAATTTAAGAATTTAAGAATTTAAGAATTTAAGAATTTAGAATTTAAGAATTTAAGAATTTAAGAATTTAAGAATTTAAGAATTTAAGAATTTAAGAATTTAAGAATTTAAGAATTTAAGAATTTAAGAATTTAAGAATTTAAGAATTTAAGAATTTAAGAATTTAAGAATTTAAGAATTTAAGAATTTAAGAATTTAAGAATTTAAGAATTTAAGAATTTAAGAATTTAAGAATTTAAGAATTTAAGAATTTAAGAATTTAAGAATTTAAGAATTTAAGAATTTAAGAATTTAAGAATTTAAGAATTTAAGAATTTAAGAATTTAAGAATTTAAGAATTTAAGAATTTAAGAATTTAAGAATTTAAGAATTTAAGAATTTAAGAATTTAAGAATTTAAGAATTTAAGAATTTAAGAATTTAAGAATTTAAGAATTTAAGAATTTAAGAATTTAAGAATTTAAGAATTTAAGAATTTAAGAATTTAAGAATTTAAGAATTTAAGAATTTAAGAATTTAAGAATTTAAGAATTTAAGAATTTAAGAATTTAAGAATTTAAGAATTTAAGAATTTAAGAATTTAAGAATTTAAGAATTTAAGAATTTAAGAATTTAAGAATTTAAGAATTTAAGAATTTAAGAATTTAAGAATTTAAGAATTTAAGAATTTAAGAATTTAAGAATTTAAGAATTTAAGAATTTAAGAATTTAAGAATTAAAGAATTTAAGAATTTAAGAATTTAAGAATTTAAGAATTTAAGAATTTCAGAATTTAAGAATTTAAGAATTTAAGAATTTAAGAATTTAAGAATTTAAGAATTCAAGAATTTAAGAATTTAAGAATTTAAGAATTTAAGAATTTAAGAATTTAAGAATTTAAGAATTTAAGAATTTAAGAATTTAAGAATTTAAGAATTTAAGAATTTAAGAATTTAAGAATTTAAGAATTTAAGAATTTAAGAATTTAAGAATTTAAGAATTTAAGAATTTAAGAATTTAAGAATTTAAGAATTTTAATTTTAGTATTATTTTCTACTCCCTGATTTTTTGGCATAGTTTTTGAGGGTGCAGTTAAAATTTCTATAGCCTTTTTATTTTATTTTTTAAATCGATCATAAATTGCAGAAGGCGATGTACACTTGTGTTTTTTAAGATTATAATGTGGATTATGTTTTAATTTGTCGGTTTCTCAGTAAAGCGGTGCTCTAGTTTTCAAAAAATTACTTTTTTTGAAACAATTGTATTTTTCGGCTAAAATCGGTATACAACGGTTAACGGTTGACAAATGCATTTGAAATCTTTTCAAATCCTTTCTAAAATAACCCCAAAAAAAATTGAATTTATCAGCATTTTTTTAAAATGTAAAGCAATCAACAAATGATCATTTTGAAAAGTGCTTCAGTTTATATTCGCTAAATCCTGATCTACAATGGCAAATCGCAGAATGTTGCGTTTGAAAACTTGATGATTGTTTTCGCAAGAATTTGCGTAAGTTTGATTGTAGATAATGTGCTATGGAAAAAGTACATTTGTTTTGTTTTGGAACAACATGCACAGATAGAAATCTTATGAGCAAATCCGTAAAATTTATGTTGACAATATCTCTCAAATCATATACCGGTGCCTCTGTGCTCTTGTACTAAGCTTACTGATTTTCCTAGAGAGCACAGTGGTAAAGATAAAACAAATGCATCTAAATCCAAAAAATTGTAAACGATTTTGTTCAAAAACTTCCAGCGATTTCGAAAACAACAAATGTTTTTGAGCTATTTTACCGATTCGCTTACAAGAATTCTATCCGTGTGTACAAACAATGTTCCATTTAAGTTTTAGATATTATTTTCAATTATTTCAATTATAATTTATAATTGAAATAAAAATATTTTTCTTCCAAAATTTCTAGGGGGGGCACAATGTATGGGCTGCCCCCCAGCCAAATTTTAGGTGGGGGGCAAAAAGTACCGTGCCCCCCCAGAGTCGGCGCCCCTGTTACCTAGCATTACACTCAACATGTGAGGAAGGCACCAACCATCTAATGGTGGATTAAGTAACGTTTTTTAAGATTTCATGATATCCTCAATTTACAGCATAATGTAAATAAATAACAATGCTTTGAAATAAATTAGTTTTTTTTTGTTTATAGCCTTTTAAAGCTCTTATTATTTGCTGATAATTTCAGAACGTTTTTAAATGAAATCTAACTGTATTTTTTTCTCTTTACAGGTAATATTTGGATTCATCGACTGAAAACAAAGCGAATGGAATTGGTATGCAATACTTATAGCGTTCAATTTCCCGTCCGGGGTTTTCTCGTACAAAATTGATCCGTTAACAAATTTCTCGAAAATTCTCGAAATTCAAGCAGCAATATACATTTTCTTATCTTTATAGCACCAATGCTTTGAAAATGACGAGAAAAAAATAAAAACTAACAAAAAACTAATTATGCAAAAAACTTAATATGATATAATTTAATTCAATTTACTATTCAGATTTTCTTGTTTTTGTATACCATGTCAAAATTGGGTGCAAATTGAATTGGTATTCATCCAAAAGTAAACATTTGATGGAACAAAAACTTGCCCCACATATTTCAAAACATTAAGTTGTTTCAAGTAAAAAATCACGAAGAGTTTTCTTTTCCGGGAAGTATGTAATAAAAAGTCTTACTATTTTGTTCAATAGCAACCAGTACGACTTGTTCAGTGACATGTTCAAATGTAAATTAATGGTTGTGGAGTATGGATTCATTTTACTCACTGTTCCAGTTTGATAATTCGATATTTAGAATTTTGTTTGTTTGTAGTTGTATGGCATTAATTGATCCTCATAATTATTTTAACCTTTTAATAATGTCCTATACAATTTTGTTGCAACGTATTAATCAGAATAATCAGAATCAGAACAACTTATGATTTCTTGGGTATTCTTTGAATTTCCCGGTAAAATTTATTTAAAATTTCACGTTACCCGGGATTCCCCAGCAAATTGGACGCTCTAAAAATATCTTATGAAACCTGTTTACTAAATTCTGACGTTTGACATTTAGTCTTTTATTTTGCATTCCATAATTATCGAAGAAACTGAAAGTCGACGCATATAAAACCCTCAATCATCACGCGACCAGCTGCCGCACGTTTCGTCTAAACTAAACAAAAATGTCGACCATTTCCTTCATTACTCATTCAAGAACCAACAGTCTCACATCGCAAAAAAAGAAGTAAAAAACAACAAAATTAGCCAACATTTGCCTGCCAAAGAGCTAGGATACTTTGTATCCACAACACTCGTCACCAGCTCGAAGCACGCGCGCACGATCAAACACGCACAATCTGGTTCAAACGCGCGCGACCACCAGCTGTTTTTTCATTGCTGCTGCTGGTGATTGTCAATCACACTCACACTACCGACTCCCTCCTTCTGGCACACATTCGCGCGTCACACTCGCGGCTGATAGGTTTGTGGCGTTTGCTTTGGAGTTTCTGTTTTGTTTTGGTTTTTACTTTGCTCGGAACGTGTTATTTTTTTTTTTTTTGCAAATTAGCATCAACAAAAACAGCGGTGATTGTGTATTGGTTTGTGGAGTACGGTTTAGTGGTGTGATCGCCACATGCTAAATATTCAAACGTCGTCGCAGATTGACTCGAAAAAGTGGGTTACAGAAAGTGCACGCTATTTTAAGGTCTTACTTTTAGGGGTTGTTTATTTACCTTTGGGTTGCAGCTTTGAGAAAAAGGAAAAGAAGGTTGTTTTTATTTATTGGAAATAGCACTTTGAGCGATATGATCAATTCTCTACGAAATCGGACGATTTTGTTCATTTTATCTTTTGAATCTTTGGTGGCCGTAATATTTAATTTCTGGGTTTCGATTTCGAAATGTTTAAAATATTTTTTTCGAAAGGAGCATACAAATTCACAAATATTACATTTTTCAACATTGAAAATTGGAATATTAGTTGTTGAAATATTGGCAACAGAAAATGGACGGTTGTTTGGATGAGACTTAAAAAACATAAATTTTCTTGTTTCTATTTCTTTTATTTGCTGTACACTCAAACCCCGATGGTTTGACACCAACTGTTGTCAAACGAACGGGGTCACTTTTTAGTTTGACACCCCTTTTACACGGAGTTCACACATACTACCAAACGTTTGTTTTGATAGTGTGCGTGAGCGCCGTGTAAAAAGTGACAGTTCGTCACTTTTTAGTTTGACTTTGACCAACCAACGGGGTACAAACTAAAAAAGTGTCAAACGAAAAAGTGACCAACCACCGAGGGTTGAGTGTATTACAGCAACCAGTGGTCCAATCTTCGATGTCTCTTAGTAAATTTTATTGAAAATTTCACAAAAAAAAACAGGAATGGAATATTATGGTCACTATTTAAAATTGAAAAACTGGAATTTTTCAGTTAAAATTTGGTGGCTATATTTAGAAAACGGTGCACTTTATCACAAAATCTGTAAAGTATTTTCGATTGATAATTTGATTTGACATCAGAAACTGACTAATTTTTTAAATTTAAATTTTCTGAAAATATTTTTTTTTTATAATTTGGTGGATTTTGAAAAAAATGTTTGTTTTTCAGTTATGGCAGATTACCTTTGTGATTTTTTGTCATTAAAAAATATGGTTTTTCTATTTTCATCTAAATTGGGGCAATATTTCCCCATAGGGGCCATCCATAAACCACGTGGATACTTTAAAGAGGGCAGCAGTGAGAAAATATCATTTTTGATTACGAATATGGTACTAGAATTTGGCTTGGAACATAGCTTGGGTATTTATTCTATAAGATTGAGTTTTGGTTTGTATTTTAAATACTTTTTCTAGCATTTGCAAACCTTGTTTTTTCTTAAGTTTTTTTTTTAAATTTTCAAAATCAAAATAAAGTGTCAGGATTTCAAATCATGGCGTTACTTAGATATTAACTCTTGAAGATACAACAAGTTTGTTTTTTAAGGTTTTTACAAGTTGTTCCAAATGTTTTTAAGAAATATTTTGAATGATATTGAAGGATTGACAACACTGTTAAATTTTATGAGATTTTCAGTGAAGTGAGGAGAACTTTTCTGGACCACAAATATGAATAGCAATGAAAATTTTTAATGGCTTACCGAACCTATTTTCTGTACATCAATTCAAAAGTATTTGAAGAAATTCTCTTATTTGTCATTACATTTCATTATCTGGAAATGTGTTTGCTTAAATTTGTGACTAAAGTCTGATTTAAAGAACTTTGCCTGACTTATTTTCGAAAGTTTGTATGAAAATAGCATCCATAATGAACATTTAGATTGACAAATATTGTAAGAATCACAAGCTTCAACGTTGCAATGTCTAGCAAGACTCCTGCGATATTTTGACTTAAGTTGAATTTATTTAACATTAGGATGATGTTAATTTTGATGAAAATAACATTCGATTTAGATATTTGTAGAATTCAGACTAGTCTCATAAAAATCGTGATAGTTATTTTTGGAAAGCTTAACAAATTGTTAAAAGGTGCAAAGTATCTGCACAACATTAAAATGTCGTCTAATGTTTATTAAACTCAGTTTCTCTTTACTGTGCGTAACCCAATTTCTACTTTTAGAAACTATTAAATACCTTCAGTAACTCTAAAAACCGCACATTCACACCACAACTCTCAGTCAGGAGACCTCGCCGCGAGCCACGACACGACGTCAGCCGCAAATCGCCGCAGCACGCTTTTTCTTTCATTTCATTTTATTTTCTTTCTCTCCAACGTTTGCATTGGTTTGTCATGTCTTGTCTGCTCTTTTCTCTTCCTTTCTTTGGTGCGCTCGCCGATTGTTTGTTCTTTGGCTTTCTCACCATCGTCGTCATTTCTGTAGGTCGTATTTTATTCGCGCTTAACCATTTGTTTCTGTCTGTTTTTCTTTCTTTGCTTCCTTCTTTTTTTTCTTTTTTCTTTCAAAGCTTTCGCGGCGGCACCCTTTCACTTTCTCTCGCGAGTAACTTGCGGATTTGTGTCAGCATACTAAGTGTGTGTGTGTGTGTGTTTGTTTATGTGTTCTTTATTCGCCCGTTTTCATCCGGGCTCTCGGTGGTGGATTAAGAAAAATGATCGAAAAACACCGTCGTGAACAAAACAGCATGACATCTGTTTGATTGTATCGCGCTGCGTGTTGCTGTGTGTATGTGTGCGTGATTTAGTATCAAAGAGTTGCGATTTGTTTTGCTATCATTCGAGAAACCCGTTTCTATTCAACTGTGCGCGCTGTGTTTTGCACTTTGGCGCCATCAGCGTGGATTAGTCTTTTTGCCATGGTTCGGAAAAGGGAAAACAAAAGTTAATGGCATGAAAATTGAACGGTTCAACAGATATCGGCGAGTTGTAATCTGGGCTTTTGCAACCAAAGCCTGTATAATTGGCTGTATGTTTATTTAAAAGCTTTTTATTGAACAATTTATTGCAAATGAAGTGACGTTTACCAAAAAATGGAATGTTTAGATTCTTTTATTTTGAAAATAAGCCAATTTTCAATTCCTCAGTTTAAAGACTTTTATCTCACCTCAAAATTTTCTCAAATTTTCCGGTGGGACTAAAATGATACTATAGCTGTTTTGTTTAGATTGTGTAACTAAAACATTGACAACTGTTTTGAATTTATTTATCTGTAATAATTTTAGCATTTAAAATTAAAAAGGATCATTATGTGACTTTTTTTGTTTTCATGTTTGCTTTATTAAGTTGGGATTATTTCATATTTTTTCCAATTACAATAACTTTAACTAAAGTTGATGATGTCTCAAACAAATTTAAATAGAATTTTTTTCTATTATCATTTTTTTTGCATCTTATAAGCCTTCTTAAATAAATCATTTAAAATCAAAACATTTGCCAGATTTTAGATCTAGTAAACGTAATATTCGTTTCAAGATGTAACTCTTGATTCTAAGATTCATAAAAAAATATAGAGAAGAGCAGCAAATTTCACAAAATTTTATTTAGGCTAAAGGTGTAACCTTTTTTCCAGCTATCAGAGGTCCTATTTTCAATGTTTCTTAGGCAATTTGAATGAAAATTTTATGAACTTCTCGAACAAAATGTTTCCGGGAATGGACACTTAAAAAAAATCAAAAGACGGAAATTTTTCAGTTAAAATAAAACTCGCTAAATTTATAAAACGGTGCGAAATCAAAAATTATGTGAAATACTTTTCAATTTTAACGGTGCACATATGCCAAAGCACCTAGATTTTTGTTACAGAGATTTTAGTGTTTTCGAAACTACGGAAACTATCGATAAAATTTTGTATTCATCCCCTAAAGTACAGTCTACTAAGCGATTTACAACAAAATTTGCATTTTTTACAATCAGATTGTTGTAGGATTAGGTCCGTTAGTTTGTCAATTTTATAATGAGAAGACAATTATTTCCTTGGTTGCTGTGCACCCTTAAATATGATTTTTTCCCCCTTTTTTCAAGATATCATAATTTGGAGGCATGACTTTTGTCCATACTTCTCAATGAATCAAGCATTGTGGGTTTTTGTTCCCTAAATCACATAAAAAAATTCAAAAATTAAAATTTCGGGGTTTTGGACAATTTAATTTTTGGCAAAGAAAAAATACATTGAAAATTCTGATTTTTTTTACCGTGTGCCTATTTTTTCGGAATAGCCCTCATTAATACCTACAACTTTGCCGCAGACACCAAAACGATAAAAAAATCCTTCCAAAGTTACAGGTTTTCAAATATTTACTTACATTTTTTGTGAACAGTTGTTAACGTTGTATGGAAATTTGTATGGGTGAATCAAAGGCACAAATTTCGAAATATTAGACCTTTGAAAACTTCTCAAATTTAGGTTACTTATTTTGAGAATTTAACTTTTAGCAGTAAAAAGTGTTTTTTCCGAGTGCTTATTTTTTCAGAAAAGTCGTATTCATAACCAACAACTTTGCTCAAAACATCAAATTGATAATTTTCAAATATTCACATGCCAAGTTTGTATGACCAGCCCGCAAAATATTAAGACTTTTTAAGAAACACATGTGAAACAATTACTCAAAGTTTAATTGTCTTTCTGTAAGGCGTTATCATAATATTATAAAGACGAAATGAATTATTCACAACAAGGTCTAATGTTCAACTGGTTACATAATAAAAATCAAAATGTTCAATTTTTTTTCTGAACTTGCCTAGAAGTTGGAGAAAAAATTGAGTAGAGTCAACAACTTTATTATTTTTTTTTTTAATTGAATTTTTAACAGTTTTTTTTTTCTTTGACCAGTGTTATTTTCTTTAAACATACATAACAATATCTGAAATGTTTAACACTAAATATTATAACTATAAACATTGGTTTTTTTTAAAGTCCGCAGCCTTCTGAATCGTTTCGAAAACTTCAATCACTTATTAATTTCAAGAGTTCTTCAAAAATATATTCTTCAAATATAGCATAGCATTGGTGTCTACCCGTAGCTGCTACTTCGTTATTGACCAGGACCCCCAAACATTGCTCCGTGGACCACAGATGAAAAGTAGGAACCAATCATCACCCCTTCGCAATTTTCAAAGGTCCCTATCGTGCTGATCAATACCGACGCCGGCCACGACCAGTGGTAAGACACGGGGAAGTGGATGGGAATGTTAGCCGATACTTGAGTGATGGGACCGCCAAATCGACTGCGTCTCCGACAAAGTATCACATGAGTTTTGAGGGGTTAGTAAGATGGGTATGAGGTCAGGATTCACTGTGGTAGGTGATGCGACCATGAGCAATTTGTTTATGGGTTGAAATTTTAAAAATCTTAGGCAGCCGGCTGCGGAAAGATACCTACCGTCATCAGGGGTGACATTGGGTCTGGGGGGTGAGATTGGGTCATACAAATTTCTGCATTTTTGTATGACCCAATCTCACCCCCCAGACCCAATGTCACCCCTGATGACGGTATCTAGGGATTTAAATATAGTATTAATTCGACCGCGATTCTCCAGAAATTCTCCGTCGGTGTGCCTTCCGATCAACGGTGATGTAGGAAGGGCTTCATTCATAAAAATTATTTTATATCATAAGCCTTAAAACATATCCGTCGACGTGCCTTCCGATCCTCGATGATATGGAAAGGACTTAATCCAGCAATACGACTTGCTTGTCTCAAAAAACAAAAATCGGATCGTTTCTATCGAAAACTATATAGGGGAAATTCTTGTATGTTTGGCAGGTTAAGCACTCGCTCCTAACTCCATCCAATTTGCTGATTTTCACTATTTAAACAACTAATTTTGCAAAACTTTTGATAGAAACTTGTTTGCTCACTTCTCATTGAGCTATTTATCACTCAATTTCAGTTGAAAACGCTTTTAATTAGCTTTAATTGAGTGTCAAAGTTCTGACCTGCCAACATTAGAGGCACGCTGGAATTAGATGCTGTTCCCCTAAAGAGAACAAAAATAAAATTCATCGGCCAACGAACGCTTGAACAAAAAATAAATGAAAAAAGAAGAAGAAGAAATCCAATCACCCCTATACACAAATAGCGACACAAAAGAGACGGAAAATAACACGAAAAAAAACAGGACTGCGCGTCCACACAGGCACCGCACTACTCAAATATATTCTTCAAATATATATAAAAAGCTTTTTAGTTTCACCAAAGAAACCAAAAAAGCTAGGTTAATTCAAATTTGATTGATAGACATTTTAATTCTAATAGATGAAATACAACACTTATGGGCTTTTTACAAAATTTGAAAAATGAGATCACAGATCGGAAACAAACGTTACAATTAAGGAAAACATATTTTCCTAAATTGAACGTTAATTTGCTATGTTTTATCAGCAGCATAACTGGTAAAATTTATTATGCATTTTGAGATCACTTATTTTACTTTTACTCGATACTTTCCCCCTGCAATTTTCAAAAGACTTAATAAAAAAATGATTTCTCCGCATTCAATTTGAAACAAAATATCATAGCTTCAAATCACCTTTGCATGTTCAAACAAACGGAAACGGAAATGTCCAACAAATTATTGGCCCCTTCAAACGATTCTCTTTTTTATTGGAAATCAATGTTTCGAAAGCACATGTATTGAACACAGTTTACTCTTGGAACATGCCGTAGTCATCAAAGTTATGACTTTGTTCGAAAGATATTGAATATCCACTCTAATTGGATGTTTTTGAGAAAATATTGTTTAAAGATTTTTTCTTATAGTTTCTTATAATTTCATTAAAGAGTCCATTTTTTGACTCTGGCAAAATGATTATCGAATGAACAAGCTTTGCCAGCTGGATGAGCTGAGCTGTTGTGTTGAGAAAGACAGCCAAAAAAGAAAGATAACCAAAACAAAGCAAAATGATCACTTTCGCTTTCCATCTCCGCCGAGCACAGCTCATCGTCACGTTCGAGGACAGTGGGCTTAGTTTGTGGAAATTGGAGTCAAAAAAATTAAGGTATTTTTTATGTTTTATTTTTTCAAAATTGTTCTACTCGGTAATTTTTTTTTAGAAAATTGTTTTTTTTTTTCTAATATTTTTAATGTGAATTATGGCCACTGTGTTGATCATAATCGCTTGGCTGCTGGCCAGCTGATCACTACCAGCTGGCTCCCTCATCCGGCCAAGTCAGTGGTCAGTTTCGACGCCATCCATCAGCTGGGAGGCCATCATCCATCACCGTCATCATGATCATCATCCGCAGAAAACTCATCCATCGTCTACCAGCACCAAAACGTTCAACTCGGCTAACCAGCTGATAATTGAGGAAAAGTTGGAAAATGCTGGCGAGGCGAGAGGCAAAGCGGAAAATGTATGCAGCTGAGTTTGATTAACACGGTCTGGTCGGCACGTGGGCATCGATGGCATCATCGCCACCGTTTTGTTTATTTCTTTTAATTTCTTCCTCTCGGAAGTGAGACACACGTCGGGGGGTCAGTTTTGTACGTGTGGGTGAAATCGAAACGGAAAGTTTTGGGGCATCAATTTGAAACGTAATCGACTGAACTGAAACTAAAACTGACACTTTTGTATTGTCACAGTTATTAATTTTGAATGTAAACTCTCTTACTACACCCAAAGGAAAAATATATCTCAAAATCTGCAACATTGGATTTGTTGCAGAAAATGTCATATTTTATAACATTTTTTGCAGCAAGCCCGTAGATCATTTTTGCCCGCGTGTAAAAATTTCAGCGATCTGCAGTTCTCACCAACACATATAAAGCTGGCCCGTCCCCGAGCAACACTCCAAAGAGAAGCATATGTTGGTGCTCTTTCACTCACTTTTCATCAAGCGTCCATGGCGCGGTGGTAGCGTGTCGGATCAATAACCAAGAAGTTGGTGGTTCAATCCTCGTTTTGCTAAGTGTTTTTTTTTTTTGTGAAATAAAACAAAAAAGCTGTCGGTAATGTCGATAATTGTCGGTAACGGGCAAAAATGTCATACTCCTATATCGCAAAAAATGCATGAGGACAGATTTCATGCAGATTCTGATATACTTTCATGCCGCCATGCATCACAATCATGCGACTGCCAGTTGGGTGTACTCCGTTGCATGGTTAAACATAACACCGAATAAACCAAGAGTCTAGCAAAGTTACCGACAGCTAGAAATGTTTATACAACTGACTGCTGCTCATATTATGTGTGTGCGTTATTTGGATGATGCAAGCGGCGGTGGGGCTGCAGAATGAATGTTTACCGGCGCTAGTAGCTCCTACTAACTCACTCGCCGGCGGCGGCGTGATGCCTATTATGTCTGGGCCTCTCGTTGAATGTGGGCCAAATTGTAATTTTGTTTAGTTTGCAAATTCGAATAGCCCTACCTCGGTGAGTTTATTTAGCGAGATTGATAGAAAGTTTGTTCTGCGGGATTATTTTGGAAAAACTGTGTGCCGGTTGTTTAAAATAATTAAGATTGTTTTTGCTTTACTGTTTATATAGTTAAACACCAATGCGATTTTAATAGATATGAACAACATTTTACTTGATAATTTTCAAAATTTACACGAGGAAATATCTTTAAAATCATTTCACACAACGTATTATTTTTGGCTTACCAGTGTTGGTATTCTCGCGCTCTCGCGAGAAAAGTTCCTCTCTCTCGAGTTCTCGCCGTGAGTCTCGAGCTGCCGAGAGAAACTCATCGATTGCCCGTGCTCTCCTCCGTTCGCGAACGGGCTTTCTCGCGACCCAGAATTGGCCGTTCGCGAGAAGTTGAACGTGTTAGAAACGAACAAAAAACAACACAGCGATTGAAGTTACACCCAGGCTTGCCACAAATACAGATTTTTCAGCACAGGCCCGAAACACAAACGAATTTTTTTACAGTTAAAATAAATTTGAGCAGTTTTTGTTAAATTGGCCAAAAAGATAAATATTGTTAGCATCTTTTGGCATGTTCAGTTTTTGGTAAGAATATTATTCTTTAAAGTTATACTCGATTGAGTGTTTGGTATGTGCCAAAAAAATCTGTATTTGTGGCAAGCCTGGTTACACCTCTATACCATTGCCTGGTTCGCATTCATACCCCTGATAAACAAATTGCTAGCTCAGGACGAACGGATAACACGAACACGAAGCGCTCGCGGCGAGAGCGAGAACACAAACGAAAATGCGAACACGAGCGGGAAGAGAAAATTACTAGAATTTCTCTCCCTCGCTCGCGAACGAGAAATGCTTTTCTTCTTCTCACTCGAATTCCAACACTGTGGCTTACCCACTGAGGAATGACTTAAGAAAAATTTACTTGAAGTATAAACTTTTTAAACATGCTTCTTCGACATACTTTCATCAAATTAGAATGATATTCTGAATAAATGTATGTGTATTGAAGTTTGTCACTCAAGACTTGTCCGAGGTTATTCGTTTCAGCTCGTTTTGAGGTCGCATAGATTGATAATTATTAATTTTGATAAAGTCTAAAAAAGGAAAACTTTCCCAGTTTCTGACAGCATCAACGAGGCCGCGAAAGAGAATTCAGTAACAGTTTCCTTCGTTAACTTGTTATCACGTTAATGTTACGATCTTTTTTTTTTATTTCAAGCCTTATTTTTGAAATCTCAAAACATAATGAGAGCAAACATAACTTAAACATCATAACAGGGTAATTCTCCGCCAACTCACACAGCAGTTGCCCGACCCCTCTTCGATTTGCGTGAAACTTTGTCCTAAGGGGTAACTTTTGTCCCTGATCACGAATCCGAGGTCCGTTTTTTGATATCACGTGACGGAGGGGCGGTACGACCCCTTTCAGTTTTCAACATGCGAAAAAAGAGGTGTTTTTCAATCATTTGCAGCCTGAAACGGTGATGAGATAGAAATTTGATGACAAAGGGACTTTTATGTAAAATTAGACGCCCGATTTGATGGCGTACTCCGAATTTCGAAAAAAACGTATTTTTCATCGAAAAAAACACTAAAAAAGTTTTAAAAATTCTCCCATTTTCCGTTACTCGACTGTAAAAATTTTTGGAGCATGTCATTTTATGGGAAATTTAATGTACTTTTCGAATCTACATTGACCCAGAAGGGTCATTTTTTCATTTAGAACAAAATTTTTCAATTTAAAATTTCGTGTTTTTTTCTAACTTTGCAGGGTTATTTTTTGAAGTGTAACAATGTTCTACAAAGTTGTAGAGCAGACAATTACAAAAATTTTGATATGTAGACATAAGGGGTTTGCTTATAAACATCACGAGTTATCGCGATTTTACGAAAAAAAGTTTTGAAGAAGTTGGTCGTCATCGATCATGGCCATTCATGGTCACCCGCGACAGACACGGACGACGAAACAAAGAGAAACGCAAAAAGTAACTTTTTCAAAACTTTTTTTCGTAAAATCGCGATAACTCATGATGTTTATAAGCAAACTCCTTATGTCTACATATCAAAATTTTTGTAATTGTCTGCTCTACAACTTTGTAGAACATTGTTACACTCTAAAAAATAACTCTGCAATGTTAGAAAAAACACGAAATTTTAAAATGAAAAATTTTGTTCTAAATGAAAAAATGACCCTTCTGGGTCAATGTAGATTCGAAAAGTACATTAAATTTCCCATAAAATGACATGTTCCAAAAATTTTTACAGTCGAGTAACGGAAAATGGGAGAATTTTTAAAACTTTTTAAGTGTTTTTTTGATGAAAAATACGTTTTTTCGAAATTCTGAGTACGCCATCAAATCGGGCGTCTAATTTTACATAGAAGTCCTTTTGACATCAAATTTCTATCTCATCACCGTTTCAGGCTGCAAATTATTGAAAAACACCTCTTTTTTCGCATGTTCAAAACTGGAAGGGGTCGTACCGCCCCTCCGTCAAGAGATATCAAAAAACAGACCTCGGATTCGTGATCAGGGACAAAAGTTACCCCTTAGGACAAAGTTTCACGCAAATCGAAGAGGGGTCGGGGCAACTTTTCCCGATTTCGTGTGAGTTGGTAGAGAATTACCCAACATTCATGCCACTATAAAAAAATGGAAGAATATCAATAAATTCATCGTCATTTAATCGTCCTTTAACGTTCTATGATCCCTTGAAAATGAAAATAGTCTTCATTTGATTGAATTTGCACGAGCAAACGTTATAGAACATTTTTTGAATACCGTTAAATGGGGGACTTTGGTAAGATTTCGATTTATATTTAAAAAAAAAGATTCGAATGCTAGGACTTCTCTCAAGTTTTTTTTTTATTTTTGAAACATGTACTGTTACTTGTTAGTAACACTAGGGGAGGGGGGGTGGTTATGGGAAGGGGAAGGGGCAAAAAAAAATAAAAAAGTATAAAAATTTAAATTACACCATATTCTTTTTTTAAGTCACCTTTTTTTTTAAACGATTCTCGATTTACGCAACTCATGACTTTAAATGAGAATGTCCATGACTTAAATTGAGAATATGACTTAAATTAAGAATCTCTGGGATTTCGTCACTTGTCGGAACAAGCAAGAGGTTGACGGATTTTGACCCCGAGACATACCGCATAGCTTCAGTGAGTATAGTAGACTACTTTGCCGAGCTTTTGGGATGTCCTGGGTCATCCAAAGACTACCTGGAGTTAAGATCTGTGAGTCTATCGCCTAAACAAGAACTTTCTGGAACATCCCAACATACCAGCAATGTAGTCTACCATATTCACTGAAGCTATGCGGGTATGTCCTGGGGTCAAATATCCTCAACCATTTGCTCGTTACGGCGGTAGACCTACAGATCTTAACTCCAGCAAGTCCTTGGATGACCCAGAACAATCCAACACATCAGCAAAGTGATCGACCTTACACCTTACACACACCAATACTTTGTTCTAGAAATCAGGAGGAAATCATCGTGAAAACTTACTCCTTACTCAAGTTGGTCCTAATAACATCTCAGAAAAAAAAAATATATAAGCCATCTTAAAACCATTTATTTTTAACTTCGTTACTTTTTTCCAAGTATGTTTTATTTATTTATTTATTCCTCAACAGGCACTTTTGCTATTTATTAAGTTAAAATTTGTTGAACTGGAGCAGTTTTATTACATGTTTTTTTTTTTTTTTTTTGCTAAATCTATACTTCACAGTCGAAATTTATTCCAAATTCAAATTCTTTTGATTTCTTTGTCCAACTTTAATATGGAACCGCTATATATTTCTACGAACCCACTAGCACCGAAGCATGACACGTGTTTAGCTCAAACTCTTTTTTTCATAAGGGAAAAAGAAAGTGAAATTGATCACGCATTCACAAACGCACACGTGTTAATGTGTTTTCCCCCTCAAAGTGGGTGGGTGGCTGATCATCACCGCATCTCAAAGATGTCGCCCCCCCCCCCCCTCTTTCACGTGTAAACTTGGACCCACGTGGTGAAAATAGGCAGAAAACGTGAGATAAACTGGAGCATGTCTACAAGCTGAAACGCAGTGGAAAATGCGTTCATTGAGGTGGGGTTGGAAAATGTTGCATAAGCGGGAAGTAGGTGGTTGGTTTTTTTTCGCTGCTCTCCAAGATGATGAGATTAAATTACAACTTGGCAAGCGGCAGTAATTAATGATACCCACGTTCCGGCCAGTCAACCAACCAAACGCGGTGGAAGTGTGAGATAATGGGTTTGTTTGGCCCGTTATTACTCTCGCTCTCTTTCCGTGTGAAATGTGCAGCCGATCGGATCGATGACTGCCGGGCGGCGGTCATCCGCGGGGATGATGAGATTTATAGGCGTTGCGGTTGATGGCACCGCTTACATCAGTTTGAGCGATAGTTTTGTCGGTGAGATAATCGCAATCGCGACTTCCGATAAGATCGTGTTGATGGGGTCATTTAACTTTTACAGCAGTTATAAGCATGTTTTTAAAAGGGATAAATGTTAAATTTTCAAGTCATCAATTCTAATACTCTTGGAAAACTTTTATTTTTACCCTCAACCAACAAAAAACTGAAAGTGCCACCAATTTCGTTCCATTTTCTCAAATAGTGCGGGCCACGCGCAAACCGTATTTGACAATCCATTAAAGTTTCATATCCAATTACAACCGTTTCATTAACCGAAAACCACACCAAAGAGCCAACAGCCATGTTCCCAGTTCTTCCCGGTCCCTTGCCTCGGGAAAGCCACAAGTTTGTGTTGTTCATGTGACGAAAAGGCGACGAAACCTCGTCCTTGGCTTTTTGGTTCTATGCACAGTTAAAAATTAAATTTGAAATTAAAAAATAAATTTAAAAATTATTCAAAAAAAGATTGTTAGATTTTTTTAAAAAAAAACATCAATTATTATTTTTTAAAGAATTTTTCAACTGTCTCTATTTCATTATGTCTCAAAATAAGTGGTTGAGCGTAAATTGAGATGCCATCACTCATCTTCAATTTTCACGTTCACGTGGGCCAAGCCAAAAGTGTCCTCGCCCGCTGCTTAAAGTGGCCTTCTGCTGCGGTGTTTTCAAGCACCTTTTTTGTGTGTGACGATGCCAAAAGTGGCCAGCTGGAAGAGTGAACCTATTTCGTGAGGTGCGGGAAGGGAATTTTCCGGAATGGTTTTTTTTCTACACTGGTAAAGTCACTTGATCTTCACGGAAGAGACTGATGGACCGCCGGACCGGGGTTCTTTAATTGACAAAGTAGGTAATTTTTTAATGAACTTGGCCGAAACAATCTGGTTCCGGGGTAGGACGGCGGAGAACGTTAAGGGTCCATCTCGTGTAGGGCGCGGTGAACTTTTTTAATTGCCTGCGGTGGAAGCACTTTGGTTTCAGAGAGTGAGAAAAAACGTGCTTCAAATTATGCCGATGTGGGGTGGTTTTTGAAGGGATTTAACTCAATTAATCATTTGATCACAGCTTCTGTGGTGTTGCGAGAGAATGTGCAGCTCTTTTGAGCACGACACCGGTGAGATGTTGGTGTAATAGCACGCTAAAAGCTGCAAAATTTTATTAATTAAATGCGCAATGTTTAACAAATTCATCTTACATTGGTCTGCTTCTCAAGTGTTTGCAACTGATTCGACACCCTGTACCTGTACCAGCACGCGAAGCCTGTGATAATAGTTTTTAAGTTTAGTTTGCATGTTCATTTAGTATTAAGTTTTAACTAGCTAGTATTCTTAATAATTTGCATGTACTAACTCACGTTAGATAACCTCCAAATCGACGGCAACTAATGCCAATGTTTCCGCGGACTTCGTCGCCTGCTGTAAGTATACATTTTGGATATATTCACGGATACTGTTTTTGCGATGCCGTACTTACAATTCAACAATAAATTCAGAGCAGTCTAAACTATCTACGAGCCTAATAAACTTATAAAAAAAAACCAACCACCTTGTTTCACGTACGAATTCTGTTTTAATTTTCCCTACTCACGGTCTGGCTTTGCCGAACCTGTAGCGGACGTACGTCCGACCTGTCAGCGCGCAGTTCTTTCCACGATCGTCGCGGCGCTCGTGCAGTCGTACGCGGCGCTTGATGTGGGACGGCGTTATCGTCCGCAACATTCCCCGACCCGTGAGGTACTTCCGGGATCACCGGATCTGCCTCACTCTTCTCGACATCTAGTCTCGCCAGCTTCGCGATCGGCCGTCGCAGCATTCCCGTTGAAGTCTGTACTACAGCCTGACGAACTCGACCGTCGCGGCTAACGACCACTTCCGCTACACGTCCCCGGATCCAGCCATTCCGCACGGTGTCTTCCACGATGATCACTATATCACCAGCTCGGATGGGATCCACTTCCTCGTGCCATTTGGTCCGCCGCGTCAGGTCCGGCATGTACTCCCGAACCCATCTGCGCCAAAACAGGTCGATCATTACCCGCATCAGATTCCATTGGTTACGGCAAGCATCCTTGGAGTCGGCCAACGTTTTCGGCGTCTGCACCACGCCGCTCGTGCTCAGTAGCAGGAAATGGTTTGGTGTTAGCGCTTCCTGATGTTCAGCTTCCAGCGGGATCCACGTCAGCGGCCGGGAATTCACGATGCTTTCAGCTTCTGCCACCAGCGTCGCCAGCGTCTCTTCATTGGGCAGCCTCGCTGTGTTCATTGCTGCCAGCGCTGTTTTCACCGAACGCACGAGTCTCTCCCACGCGCCTCCCATGTGAGGGGAGGCAGGCGGGTTGAACACCCACTTCGTGGTTGCGTTGGTGAAGGTTTCGGCGAGCTTCTCCTCGACGACTTTCATCTCCTTCTGCAACTCGTTGCTGGATCCGACGAAGTTCGTGCCACAGTCGCTGTAGATCTCCACAGGTGCGCCTCTTCTGGCGATCAACCGTCGAAAGGACATCTTGCACGATTCGGCGGAGAGCGAGTGGACGACCTCCAGGTGCACGGCCCGCGTAGTCAGACATGTAAACAGCGCCACCCATCTCTTAGCGGTGGTGCGGTTCACCCGCACAGCAACAGGTCCGAAGTAATCGACTCCCACGTACGAAAAAGGGCGCTCGAACGCCTTCAGCCTGGCAGCAGGTAGTGGAGCCATCCGCGGGACAACCGGAACCTTCGCTTTCAACTGGCATAGCAGGCAGTCGTTCTTCGCTTTGCGGGCAGCCGTCCGCAAATTTGGCACGTGAAATCGTTGTCTCAGCTCGTTTACCACCGTTTCGCAGTTTCCGTGCAGATACTTCCGGTGGTACCAGTCGATCAACAACTTCGTCGCCGTGTGGTCCTTTGGCATGATGATGGGGTACCGAGTGTCGAACGGCACAAAATCGGCTGCAACAATTCTGCTCTCCATGCGCACCACGCCGGCGTCATCCATAAATGGCGATAACTTTCGAATTTTGCTCGTAGATTCTAGATTGAACCGCTTTTCCGGATCAGCACGTGCTGCGGCGAGTGTTGCGACCTCGTCTGGAAACGCATCGCTTTGCACCCAGCGCCAGATCGTGTTCTCCGCTGCCGCTAATTCTTCCTGTCGCAATGGTCCGCTCAGTAGCTGCTCCTTCTTCAGCTTGCGTCGTAGGTTCTCAGCAAACCGATGCACACGAGCGAGCGTGCGCAAGAGACGAACCCACTGCGAGAAGCGATCCCATTCGACGTTGTGCGTGGCAACGGCTTCCCGGTGCACTAGGCAGGCTCGCAGCTCCTCGGCCGGTTCTTGCAGGCTTGGCGTGATGTCCACCGGCCATTGGTCTTCTGGGTGGTAGAGAAACCATGGGCCTTTGAACCATCTACTGTCGGGAGAAAGACAGAAGCTTTTCCCCATTTCGTGGCGTCGTCCGCCACATTCTCCTTCGAGGGAATCCAGCGCCACTGATGCGGCATCGTCTTGGACATGATTTCACCGACCCGGCATGCCACGAACTGGCGATAGTTGCGATGATCCGAGTTGATCCATGCGAGCACAGTCTTGGAGTCGCACCAGAAGATGGTCTTGTCGATCCGTAGGAGTGTCCGAAGATAATCGTGTTCATCAGCCGTACGCCAATCACCGCGGCCATCAACTCCAATCTGGGTATGGAGAGGGCCTTGAGGGGTGCCACTTTGGATTTCCCACCGACCAGCGCCACCTCGATACCGTCCTCGAACTCCGCTCGGAAGTACGCCACGCAGGAGAAGGCATCCTCGCTTGCGTCCACGAAAATGTGCAACTGCAGCGTCTTGATGTCCTTGACCGAGCGCCGTGGAAAGTAGCAGCGCGGAATTCGGATCTGTTCCAGAAACTTAAACTGGTCGGTCCACTGCGTCCAACGCACGCACATCTTGTCTGGAATCCGTTGGTCCCATTGCGTTTTCGCTCTCCACAGGGCTTGGATCAAGATCTTACCGCGCACGGTGAAGTGAGCCAAGAATCCCAGCGGATCGAACGTGCTCATAACCGTACTCAACGATTGTCGCTTCGTCGGGTGCCCACCGTGCATGTCCAGAGCGGAGGAGAACGTAAACACATCCTGATGTTGCTTCCAATACAGGCCGAGCACGCGCTCCGTTGTGCTTCCCTTGTCCAGCTGAAGATTCTTCTCCGAGGCCGAATCGTTATCCCCGACCCGTGCGAGAACCGCTTCGGAGTTGGACAACCAGTTCCGCAGGTGGAACCCGCCCAAGGAGTAGACGTGTTTGACCTCCACAGCTAATTTCACCGCTTCCTCTTCGTTGTCCGCGCTGTCGAGATAGTCGTCCACATAGTGTTTACGCTGGATGGCTTCGGCGGCGGCTGGGAACTTCTCGGCGTGCTCTGCGGCGTTTAGGTTCTTGACGAACTGTGCGGAACAGGGTGAGCACGTCGAACCAAATGTGGCTACATCCATCAAGAAGATGTCCGGTTCCAGCGAGGGTTCTCGCGCCAAAGCAGTCGCTGCGCGTGGCGATCTTCCTTCCGGATCTGCACCTGGTGGAACATCTCCTTGATATCGGCACACAGGCCGATCTGCCGCTCCCGGAAGCCAAAAAGGACTGCCGGCAGGGTGGTTAGAAGATCCGGACCCTTCAGGAGCATGGTGTTTAACGATATCCCGTCGACCTTGGCAGCGGCGTCGCAAAAGATACGCACCTTCGATGGCTTCTTTGGGTTGAGCGCGACTCCGAGAGGGAGATACCATACGCGCCGCGGGTCAGCTTCCTTAAGTTCGTCTTCCGTGGCCTTGTGGATGTACCCCTTTTCTTGGTACTCGTTCATTTGACGCAGCACGCTCTCGCCGATCACCGGGTCGCTTCGAATGCGCCGCTCGAGGCACTGAAGTCTCCGTACGGCCATCCCGTAGCTGTCCGGGAACTCGAAGTGGTCGAACTTCCAGAGGAGACCCGTCTCGAAACGCTGTCCAACTCGAGCTGTGGTCTCTTGCAGGATTCGGTTCGCGCGCTGCACTTCTTCTGACTCCGGACACGGCACCGCAGAGATTCCCAGGCTCTCGATGGAAAAGAAACGTGCCACGAGATCGTGTAGAGGGTCTTCAATGTGACATTCGCAGATGTTGAAGGTGCGGACAAGCTTTTCTGGTCGGTCCGGATTTGTTCCGTAGATCGTCCATCCCAAACGAGTCTTCGCAGCGACCGGCTCACCCGGTTTCCCTTCTCGGATCCGTAAAGTCGCCGTGACATGCACGTTGTCGTTGCCGATCAAAATGCACGGCGTAGCCCGGTCGTAGTCGTCCACCGGAAGTCCTTTCAGGTACGGGTGGGCTTCTACTAGCGTAGAATACCGTAAGCTCTGCCTCGGTAGATCCAGCTTGCTGACCGTTCGTACATCGGAAATCGTGTGCTTCGCACCGCTTCTTCCACCAGAAATCTGCAACGTGACCCTCTGTGATTCTGCTTCCGTCCTCTTCATATTCGCCGTCCACTGTAGACACAGCGGAAGATGTTCGCCTTCGACTCCCAGCTGCTTGACTACTTCCTCTTCAATCAGCGTACTCTCGGACCCGTCGTCCAAGAAGGCGTACACTTGAACGGAGCGATTGTTGGCGTGCAGCGTCACTGGCAGGACTCGGAACAGTGTGGTCTTTCCTGAGAAGTGGTGATTGGTGGCCACCTTGGACCCGGAAGCCTGTTCTCCTTCCTTATTCTGCTTGGCATCCTTTCTTTCCGGCTTTGAGTGCAGAAGAGGGTGGTGTTTCAGCTGGCATCCATTTTCCTCACATCGCTTGCTCAGCTTGCAGGGCCGCCGGCCGTGAGCACCGAGACAGCAGCGACAGAGTTCGTGCTGTTCGATGACTTTCCAGCGATCGTCGACACTCTTCTTGGCGAACTCCGGACAATCCTTAACCCGATGCTTCGGGTCTTTGCAGACTAGGCAGGCTGGGCCCCCGGAGTTGTTTTGCTTGACCTCGACTTTCTTCGCTGGAGTTTTCGGCGAGGAACACTTTTCCGCGGCATGTGCTCCGCAGAAGTGTTTCTCCTTACCGCCTTTCTCCTGCCTATCACGGTGTTCCGAAGGTTTCGGTACATTGTACGGCGTGACATCCGTCGCGGCCCGGACCAGGGTGTTCATGTATTGAGCGAAAGTGAGCACGTTTACGACCGCAAAGCGGTTTTGTAAAGTGACCAGTCCAGCTTCATGTTGTCCGGCAACTTTTCCACCATCTCGAACAGCAGCGTGGGATTGTTCAGATGAGCATCCTGTCCCGTATCCTCCAAGTGATCGCTCAAGCTCTGCACCACCATTCCGAACGCGATAAGAGTTTCTAGTCGGTTCGGTTTCGGTCCAGGAGTCGACCGAAGTTTCTGCAACAGCGTCTGGATCAATAGTTCCGGGCGGCCGTACAGAGTCTCGAGTGTGGCGAGGACATGTGGAACGGATGCCGGAAGTCGAAGGCGGCCTACCACCATCTCCCGCGCATGTCCTTCTAGACAGTCCTGCAGCCGCGCTAAGTTCTCTGCATCGGAGTAGCCGCAAGTCTGGGTTGAGTTGTTGTAGCAGCTGACGAAAAGTGGCCAATCCTCGGGATTACCGCTGAACTTGGGCAACCCTCTCGGCATTACATGCCTTGCGGCCAGCTGTTGCGGCGTAGGCCCCAATACTGGCGGAATTGGTTGTTGCTCCTGTTCAGGTTGGTATTCTGGCGCGTTGTCTGGCGGCGCGGGCTCCGGATTCCTCTGCGGATTTGGCGGCACTGGCTCCGGATCCCTCTGTGGGTTTGGCGGCACCGGTGCTGGTTCGGGTGCTGGTGTTGGCCCAGTAGGGCGAATCCTTGGCACTGGCGGACGTGGAAACGGGAACGGCGGTCGTGGTTGGAAACCCGGCGGAAACGGACCTTGCGGACGCGGGAACGGGCCTTGCGGACGCGGGAATGGGCCTTGCGGACGCGGGAACGGCCCAGGTGGGCGTGGCGTTGGTCCTGGCGGCTGCGGCCTTGGTGCCGGGGGAACAGGCGGCGGTGGATACGGAGGCAGCGATTCCGGCCTGGGCGTCGGGTTCACTCCTGGCGATCCTGTCGTCGTTCCATTGTTCCCATTTGCCTTTAAACCGCTCGCGTTGTTTACTTGGTAGCTGCTGACACTCCCGTAGACCATTCCAGATTGACTTTGACGGACCGTCAGGGTCTTTTGGTACACCAGGGAATTGGAAAACGGAAAGGGCGTTGAGTTAGTCAGGTGAGCAGAACCTGCCAAAGCGCCACCGTGGCTTGAGCCAGCTTGTTGCCAGTTGGTGTACCCGGGGTTATCATACGGGTCTACCTCGTAAATGGTTCCCAAAGTGCTCGACGTTCTGTCGATCATTCCACCCAATCCCACTTCGAGTGTTGACTGATCCAGCGAAATGCCTTGGAGAGCCCGTCCCAGGACGTCTTGCCCGGCTGATTCGTCGTATTGACCAGCAGTGTTATTGTTCGCACCTTGCTCGGTCAGCGTTGACGTTCGAGCGGCAAACTGTTGCTGCTTTTGCCACTGTTCCACTTTGCTTTTGCTGCTTTGCTCCGACCCGACGCTACGATCATCCGCGACCTCATCGTCCAGCTCTTCCTCCCGTGCCCGAAAGGTTTCCTCTAAGATGGTTTGTTCGATCTCCAGTTTGGCGCGATCGATTTCCGCCTCCTGCTGCAACTTCTCCTGCTCATGCCGAATCTGCTGCTCTCGACGTGCCTGCTCCAGATGCTTTTCCATGAGGAGCTTTTGGGCCTCGAGTTTCTCCAGACGTAGGCGAGCCCTCCGCGCCCGTGCGTCGGAGGTGGATGACGTTCCAGAGCTGGCCTTAGAGGATGGCTTCTTCCCTTTGGGAACGGTAAACGAAGGGTTTTGGCAGCGAGGACAGGTGAATGAGCGCTCCGCGACAGGAACTGTCTCGTCGACGCCGGCGCAGCAAGTGTGCCACCAGGTTAGGCAGTGGGCACAGTTCACCATGTCCGTGGTGTCCGGCCAGAAGCAGGCCTGGCAGTGAAATCCCCACTCTGCGGTCGGTACATGGGCCATATCGACATCAATCTTTTAGATTATGTTGCGAGAGAATGTGCAGCTCTTTTGAGCACGACACCGGTGAGATGTTGGTGTAATAGCACGCTAAAAGCTGCAAAATTTTATTAATTAAATGCGCAATGTTTAACAAATTCATCTTACATTGGTCTGCTTCTCAAGTGTTTGCAACTGATTCGACACCCTGTACCTGTACCAGCACGCGAAGCCTGTGATAATAGTTTTTAAGTTTAGTTTGCATGTTCATTTAGTATTAAGTTTTAACTAGCTAGTATTCTTAATAATTTGCATGTACTAACTCACGTTAGATAACCTCCAAATCGACGGCAACTAATGCCAATGTTTCCGCGGACTTCGTCGCCTGCTGTAAGTATACATTTTGGATATATTCACGGATACTGTTTTTGCGATGCCGTACTTACAATTCAACAATAAATTCAGAGCACTAATAAAATTATAAAAAAAAACCAACCACCTTGTTTCACGTACGAATTCTGTTTTAATTTTCCCTACTCACGGTCTGGCTTTGCCGAACCTGTAGCGGACGTACGTCCGACCTGTCAGCGCGCAGTTCTTTCCACGATCGTCGCGGCGCTCGTGCAGTCGTACGCGGCGCTTGATGTGGGACGGCGTTATCGTCCGCAACATGTGGTTTGATGTTTTAAACTTTATGTGTGTTATTGAAATTATTCAATATATATAACAGATTTTTTTTTAAGTTTTGTTCAAGACAAAAATATGATTAATAGAATATTAGTTGAGTAATCCTCTAGAAATTTTGTATTTTTAGAATATGAGTGATATACGCCCTTAGATAAACAAAACCAATTTTGCATCACTGCACAGTAGTTCAGGTTGCAAAACTGAGTGGAAAATTGATTTTACGAAATAATGTGAAGTTTTGAAGCTTTGGTGCCTTCACAAGAAATGTTGCATATGAGAAAGGGCCATTATTAGCTTGATTGAAATAGAGTGGATCACGATTAAGCTGTTTGTTAGGATAGCTCGAGATGGTCGATTTTTCATAACATGTTTTTTCGATTTCTTTTAGATCTGAGCAATTCTCTACGAAATCGGACTTTTTTCTTCAATTTTAATTTTTGTATTTTTTAATCCGACTGAAACTTTTTTGGTGCCTTCGGTATGCCCAAAGAAGCCATTTTGCATCATTAGTTTGTCCATATAATTTTCCATACAAATTTGGCAGCTGTCCATACAAAAATGATGTATGAATATTCAAAAATCTGTATCTTTTGAAGGAATTTTTTGATCGATTTGGTGTCTTCGGCAAAGTTGTAGGTATGGATACGGACTACACTGGAAAAAAATGATACACGGTAAAAAAAAATTTGGTGATTTTTTTATTTAATTTTTTATCACTAAAATTTGATTTGCAAAAAAACACTATTTTAATTTTTTTTATTTTTTGATATGTTTTAGAGGACATAAAATGCCAACTTTTCAGAAATTTCCAGGTTGTGCAAAAAATCATTGTCCGAGTTATGAATTTTTTAATCAATACTGATTTTTTCAAAAAATGGAAATATTGGTCGCAAAATTTTTTCAACTTCATTTTTCGATGTAAAATCAAATTTGCAATCAAAAAGTACTTTAGTAAAATTTTTATAAAGTGCACCGTTTTCAAGTTAAATCCATATTTAGGTGACTTTTTTGAAAATTGTGGCAGTTTTTCATTTTTTTAAATTAGTGCACATGTTTGCACACTTTTGGAAAAATATTTTTGAAAAGCTGAGAAAATTCTCTATATTTTGCTTCTTCGGACTTTGTTGATACGACCTTTTGTTGCTGAGATATTGCAATGCAAAGGTTTAAAAACAGGAAAATTAATGTTTTCTAAGTCTCACCCAAACAGCCCACCATTTTTTAATGTCGATATCTCAGAAACTAATGGTCCGATTTTCAATGTAAATATATGAAACATTTGTGAAATTTTCCGATCTTTTCGAAAACATTATTTTCAAAATTTTCAAATCAAGACGAACATTTCAAAAGGGCCAAACATTCAATATTACGCCCTTTTAAAATGTTAGTTTTGATTTGAAAATTTTGAAAATAATGTTTTCGAAAAGATCGGAAAATTTCACAAATGTTTCATATATTTACATTGAAAATCGGACCATTAGTTGCTGAGATATCGACATTAAAAAATGGTGGGCTGTTTGGGTGAGACTTAGAAAACATCAATTTTCCTGTTTTTAAACCTTTGCATTGCAATATCTAAGCAACTAAAGGTCGTATCAACAAAGTCCGAAGAAGCAAAATATAGAAAATTTTCTCAGCTTTTCAAAAATATTTTTCAAAAAGTGTGCAAACATGTGCACTAATTTAAAAAAATGAAAAACTGCCACAATTTTCAAAAAAGTCACCTAAATATGGATTTAACTTGAAAACGGTGCACTTTATAAAAATTTTACTAAAGTACTTTTTGATTGCAAATTTGATTTTACATCGAAAAATGAAGTTGAAAAATTTTGCGACCAATATTTCGATTTTTGAAAAATCAGTATTGATTAAAAATTCATAACTCGACAATGATTTTGCCCATTCTGAAATTTCTGAAAAGTTGGCATTTTATGTCCTCTAAAACATATCAAAAATTAAAAAAATAAAAATAGTGTTTTTGCAAATCAAATTTTAGTGATAAAAGTTAAATAAAAATCACCAAATTTTTTTTACCGTGTATCATTTTTTTCCAGTGTAGTCCGTATCCATACCTACAACTTTGCCAAAGACACCAAATCGATCAAAAAATTCCTTCAAATGATACAGATTTTTGAATTTTCATACATCATTTTTGTATGGACAGCTGCCAAATTTGTATGGAAAATTATATGGCCAAACTAATGATGCAAAATGGCTTCTTTGGGCATACCGAAGGCACCAAAAAAGTTTCAGTCGGATTAAAAAATACAAAAAAAATCGAATGACCGAAATCCTAGAGAAAGGCTCATCTTTAAAAAACTCCCCAAAATTTGGGAGCGATTGGTTGCGTCTTCACTTGGCGCATTGCATTTCAATTTTGTATAGAAATTAGTATGGAAAATCCTTCATTTTTTAAATTTGGATTTTTATCATTTTTATTGTCCACTTAATTTTTTAAACCAACACAAAAACGTTAAAATTCTATAATTAAGAATATGTTGATAAATGGGTAATTCTCCGCCAACTCACACAGCAGTTGCACCGACCCCTCTTCGATTTGCGTGAAACTTTGTCCTAAGGGGAAACATTTGTCCCTTATCACAAATCCGAGGTGCGTTTTTTGATATCTCGTGACGGAGGGGCGGTACGACCCCTTCCATTTTTGAACATGCGAAAAAAGAGGTGTTTTTCAATCATTTGCAGCCTGAAACGGTGATGATATAGAAATTTGGTGTCAAAGGGACTTTTATGTAAAATTAGACGCCCGATTTGATGGTGTACTCAAAATTCCGAAAAAACGTATTTTTCATCGAAAAAACACTAAAAAAGTTTTAAAAATTCTTCCATTTTCCGTTACTCGACTGTAAAAAAAATTGGAACATGTCATTTTATGGGAAATTTAATGTACTTTTCGAATCTACATTGACCCAGAAGGGTCACTTTGCAGGGTTATTTTTTAGAGTGTAACAATGTTCTACAAAGTTGTAGAGCAGACAATTACAAAAATGTTGATATATAAACATAAGGGGTTTGCTTATCAACATCACGAGTTATCGTGATTTTACGAATTTTTTTTTGAAAAAGTTTCTTTTTGCGTTTCCCTTTGTTTCGTCGTCCGTGTCTGTCGCGGGTGACCATGAACGGCCATGATCGATGACGACCAACTTTTTCAAAACTTTTTTTCGTAAAATCGCGATAACTCGTGATGTTTACAAGCAAACCCCATATGTCTATATATCAAAATTTTTGTAATTGTCTGCTCTACAACTTTGTAGAACATTGTTACACTCTAAAAAATAACCCTGCAAAGTTAGGAAAAACACGAAATTTTAAAATGAAAAAATTTGTTCTAAATGAAAAAATGACCCTTCTTGGTCAATGTAGATTCGAAAAGTACATTAAATTTACCATAAAATGACATGTTCCAAAAAATTTTACAGTCGAGTAACGGAAAATGGGAGAATTTTTAAAACTTTTTTAGTGTTTTTTTCAATGAAAAAATACGTTTTTTCGGAATTCTGAGTACGCCATCAAATCGGGCGTCTAATTTTACATAAAAGTCCCTTTGACACAAAATTTCTATCTCATCACCGTTTCAGGCTACAAATTATTGAAAAACACCTCTTTTTTCGCATGTTCAAAAATGGAAGGGGTCGTACCGCTCCTCCGTCACGAGATATCAAAAAACGGACCTCGGATTCGTGATCAGGGACAAAAGTTACCTCGTAGGACAAAGTTTCACGCAAATCGAAGAAGGGTCGGGGCAACTTTTCCCGATTTCGTGTGAGTTGGTAGAGAATGACCCATTTAGAACAAAATTTTTCATTTTAAAATTACGTGTTTTTTTCTAACTTTGCAGGGTTACATTTTAGAGTGTAACAATGTTTTACAAAGTTGTAGAGCAGACAAAAAAATGATGTATAGACATAAGGGGTTTGCATGTATTCTTCACGAGTTATCAGAATTTTACAAAAAAGTTTTTGAAAAAGTTATAATTTTGACAATTTTTGACCAGTTTTTCGAAGTTTCATCGCCTAAAACTCAATCGTGTGGTTTTGAAAGTATTTTTTTTCGGAATGTTCAGCTTATTTTGCATTAGAATAACCCCTTGGACGATTGTTGTGGCTTGTGCACTGCTTGTATGTGGGGATTTTTCGAAAAAAAAAAAACAAAACAAACAAACAAACCGGATACACTCATTCACCACAAAAAAATTTTTTTTGAAAAAAAATTCTGATTCTCGCAATGCACGAGTCACAACAATTGTCCAAGGGGTCATTCTATGAAAAACATATTTTGAATACTGAAAAATTATAGATTTTATTTAATATTGCAAAACGAATCAAATCAGATGAATATCAATTTTTCGTAGAATTTTAACATCACTGTATCTTAAAAAACATCAGTCCGATCAGCGGAATAAAAAACATGAAATGTGTAGGAGATTGCAAACATATTTTATGGAGGTGTGCTTTTAATGAAAATAATGTTTTTTTTAAATTGAAATAAAAATTAACACAAAAAACAACGTGAAATGCCTTTTGCTTGAAAAGGTACACATAATTACAAAACAACAATAATCAATTTCAAATTCAAATTTGTTTTTGCAGCTGAATATTATTTATAAGTTTTTCAATGTTTTATTATTTATCCAAAAACTATTTTAAATTTTTTGAAATTATATCGTGATATTATACCTGTTCAGAGATATTTACGGAGGAAACGGAATGAATTGCAATTATTTCAAAATCACCAAATAAAATGCCAACGTTCTCATAAAAATACTTTAATTTAAAAAAAAATTATTATATTTTTGTGAGCTTTATCATTTTTTTAAATTTTTTTTATTATTTTCGGCCTTCATCAAAAATATTGTTTAATTACCGTTTGAATTTTTGTTTAAAGAGTACAAAATTACGAAATGAAATTCAATGACTGATATAAAGTTGACTGTCAAGTTGAAAAAGCAAAACGGTTGTTGGTTTGGAATCTGAGATCATTTCATTTGGGCTTTTGCAACAAATCTCTCAGATGGTTGCAAGTATTGTTCTTCTTTTATGTCCTTTGATTTTTATCGATGTTTATAGTAAAAAGTGGTAATAAAATTGGAATTTAATACACATTTCTATTTTTTTTGTAAATAGCCAATTTTTATGTGATGATTATAAATTTCAGGTGCCATGAAACTGATGTTTAGTGTTGCGAAATAAAATATAATTTTGAAAATGCATAAAAAAAATATCTCTAATCTAAATGTTATGTTTTTCTACAGCACTGAATTTTACCGACGTCTAATAAAGCTTTTTTTCTCTTCTTTTATTCCAGGTAAACAACAAGTTAACTGATACTGAAAGCCACAAATGGATCTAAGTGATAAATAAGTTCAACTTCATTTCTTTTGAAGGTCAAAAGATTAAGTTGAGAATCATAAAGTGTAGCAGCAAATAAGTTGAAAAATCAAGTGTCAAATGTCAAAAAAGACCTCATGTAAACTTTTTTTTGAGGGGCTTCGACCTCACAAGTTTTTTTCCAACACTCCTCCGAATCCCTCAAGAGGGACAAAACTTCACCCGTTCAGTTCGTACACATTTCAGCCTGCCCAGTAGGTCCCATCACGACGATTAGGACCAACCAGCCCCGGCTTGGGGCGTTGTTACAAGGGGTCGTAAGACTTTGATGTGCCAGCCTATCTCTTTGGCAGGCCCAAACTTTTTTGCTGGGCCTTTTCTGTTAAGCCGCGCGTCATCTAACGAAGGAAAAAAGGCTTGGCCTGATGTTACGTTTAGTGGAGTTTCGTTTTTTTTTCTAGGTTAGGGTACCGCGTCAGGTTTTGTAGATATACGCATGAAGGTCTAATTTTATGTGAAGAGAGAGAAGGTGCGGCAAAAACAGCTTAAATTTCGAAATTTGGATCCACTTCTACTCGAGTTGGCCTGACTTGAGGGCAGATAGTCCAGATAGTCGGATGGTCCAAGGGCGGCCAGTCTAGTCTAGTCAAGTCTAGCGCAATTAGTTCAACCAAGCGATCAAGCGTGAAAAGAAGATATTTGAGCTCGAGTCGGCTAAAGTGGTCATCTCGTTAAAAACCTTAAAGTTGGAAGACGAACGACGAGTTGTTTTTACGCTGCTCGAGAAATGGCTAGAAAAATCTACCATTTCCGAAGAGCGAGCATTACGACACACGACGACGGGACGTGTGAAACTCTTCAATCACCATAAAAACACATTAATCAACCCTCTGCTTCTTTTTTGGCTGGAAGAGCATTCCCAACATGTGTCACCTCTCAAAACCAAACATATCACAGCAAAAGTGTTGGGAAATTCTCGGATGTGAAACACGGAAAATTATTCAACTCTTGAAAACAGTTTGAAGTTCCATTATTTCAAATTATTAATTTTGCATTTTTTCCGTTTTTAGTATAAATATTTGAGCTTATTTTATTTATTTTTTTAATTTGACTTCTTATCCAAAAATTAACGGAAAATTGTAATTTCTTCCCGTTACCAAACACCGAAGAAAGTCAATAAAGCCGGGTTCCCATCTAGCAGAGAATGTTTGTACGTTTGTAACTTACGCTGTTCGCTGGAAGAACGCTTGAACGCACTTCCAAGTCGTGGAGTAAAAGTTTATTTTTAGTTCCATTAATTATCTTCACTTGCGCCGTTCCGCAGGCCAAACAGCCGCAAGCCGCGCCATCGACATTACAGCCGTTTGACAGTTTCAAGAAGAAACCCAGACGCGCGTCGTATTTTTGGAGCGGGAATTCCATCAAACCAACGTGGAGGGGAAGGGGGAAGAAGTCGTTCGTTCTCCCTGGTGACGAAACATAAACAACGTCAACGGGTTTGGAAAATTAAATTAAGGATTTTCTCCGGCGTGAAGCGGCGCGTGGACGACGACGATGTCGAAGAAGATTGGAGAGATTCTCCGATGGAAATGAGTTCAAGTCCAAAGCGGAAAAAAGGGAGAAAGGGGTTTTTTATTTTTTGTTGTCCTGTTTATTTTGATCTTTTTATCAGATCAGGGGTCCTAGAACTATCATTTAGCTATTTTGATTTTTTTTTGTAAATGAATTAATTGTATTCAGAAGAATTATCATAATAGTGGTACCTTAGTTTCAAAGCTTAGACTTCGTCCACTAAAAAAATATTATTATATTTCATCTGAGAATCGTGACAAATTCTGTGTTAAAAAAATGTGTAGTTTTACATCAGGAAGTGATGAAATTTTTATCAGTTTCTGTTGAAATTCACATTTTTAAACATGAGTGATTCTCTACGATTTCGATGATATGTCTTGGGTACTTAAAAGACAGCTCAGTACGTGAGGATGCAAAATATGGTTTAGGAGATCTGATTTAAAAAAAAATAGAACGTACGGAAAATCTGAACAAAAAATAAAAATAATACAGAAATTTAAAAATCAAGCTTAATTTTCAAAAAGGTCTAAAAAAGGTAATTTTCTTAATTTTATGATACATTGTTCGCCACGTGCTTCGAGATTTCAACCAATCAGAAAGTAGGCCGAAATAATGCACAAAGAAGGTCGTATGCTAGGTGTAAAATCCATAAAATACGGACAAAAAATGTTTTAGTTTCTCGGTCTTTGTTGCGACGTAGTCCGCCGTCAATTCAATCGCGACGCTGCAAGGTACCCCAGATGCCGATGGTCCGACGGACCCGAAGCTTCAGCTGTCACGCGATCGACGATCAGAAGCCGAGCGAAAGTAAACATAAAAAGTTTATTCACAAGTCGATCACTAGTTCTACGGTAGACATTGACCCACGTTCCAAATCGCCCCTACGGTGCACTAAAACTGTAAGAATTAAATTTATTGTACTAACCTTGAATTCATCTAATAAAACTACTTCCTACAGCTTGAAGCTGGCACTATCAAAACGCCTGCTGTCGAGACTTGGTGACTCCGAAACCTCTTTCCCATCGTAACATACTTCAAGAGTTTTATGTTGATTGAGGTTAGGGAATGTAGGAAGATCATGTCTACACGTGTGATGGAGTTCTGGACCCCAACCTATGCCACTCCGTTCACCCCACAACTCCAGAATGTTCAATCTAGAGAAACCCAACCTGGGTGCAGTAAACGGGCTCTTCTCAAGGAGCAGTTAAAAGCCATTGAGATGGAACAGCTACGGCGAGAGCGAGAAATCGAGTTGCAGCTGGGTGCCAAACAGCGCGAATTCGAAGAGGCCTTACGCCGGATCGACGAGAGGAGAAGAGAGCTACAAAAAGACACTGCCTTAAAGCTTCTCCAGCTCGAAGTTAACCGAGGCAATGCATCGAGGAGCGCAACATTCGTCTGCAACTCTACTTGCATCGGCCCACCGAAGCGTCGTCTATCATATTCAACATCTGCCAACCAAGAAGCGGGGCTATTTCCGCAACCCCGCAATGCTACAACATCCGCATACGAACCGCCGTCATCCCCTCAACTTCCCCCAGGAAATGGGCTCCGAGGACGAGCTGACGGTGCCAAGAATCAGTACCCCCGGAATGAGTTGCCCCTGTTCAAGAGCATCCTCCTAAACCCGTCTTTCGTCACCAGTGGTCACACTTCGTCGACCTTTCCTGGCCACTCAGATGTCGATAGAACGCTTCATCTCCGACGGCAACTATTGGTAACACAAGCAAAAGGGCTGCTCCCTCTGCCGTCGAGCGTACAGCACGTCTTCGAGACCCTGCGTACGTCATACAAAAGTTCCACGAGTTCGTGGTGGTACCGCCAACGATTCCTCCACACACACGATCTCAAGCAAATTCAACAGCAGACACTCACAAAGCTTGATATTCCGGCTCGATATATCATCTACCACCGCAACGAGATAAAACAAAGCAAAAACCAGTCGAGATCGTCGAGATCAAAGTGTGTAAACAAAACGACTACCAAAGCTTTTCAACTACGACCAACCAGCATGTGGCGCGTCTTCGAGGCTCTACCCGCGCCGCGCAACATTGAACGGACTCAACTTGTCAAGGCTGAACATCTCAACTCGTCAGCGATGACCGAGCGGCTGCGAAAACGCAACCGACTGAACACAGCGACTCCAATGAATGAACACCAGGTAACAAATCCCTTTCACCTAGATATGGATATCGTCGTCTTCGTTGATACCGGCCAAAGCCGGTTGGTAAGGGTCTCTTGCCATCGGAATCAGCTCAAACGCACGATCGTCGTTCGCTCTAACAACCAAAACAAGAACCAGCCCCTGCCCCTCCTGCCAACAGCCGATCAGCATGCCGGTGACAAAACGCATCAACAACGATGCACGATCCTCCTTGTCAGTCCTGCCGGCTCGGTTCGCTGCTACCTGTGCTGGATCTGTTGGATCAGCGCTGGAAATAGGTACTGGCGAATATGGTACTTCGTAAACTGTGGTGTTGGCGAGAAAACCGAACACCCGAGATCAGCTGTGCGGATTATTGCATCCTGTGCTCTGCTAGCGGCCAAACATCCCCTGAGTGATGACACGTACGAGCTGCTCCTCCGCTTCAAACATCTTGGACGAACTCTTCCTCTTCAAATACAAGACATGACGGGGACTTTCCGGAGATCAGCAAACTTGGCTGTTTTGGGCGTCTTGAAGGACTGTGAACCTGACGCTACAAGCCACCACTACGGTTCACGGGTGGGGGTATGTTGCGACGTAGTCCGCCGTCAATTCAATCGCGACGCTGCAAGGTACCCCAGATGCCGATGGTCCGACGGACCCGAAGCTTCAGCTGTCACGCGATCGACGATCAGAAGCCGAGCGAAAGTAAACATAAAAAGTTTATTCACAAGTCGATCACTAGTTCTACGGTAGACATTGACCCACGTTCCAAATCGCCCCTACGGTGCACTAAAACTGTAAGAATTAAATTTATTGTACTAACCTTGAATTCATCTAATAAAACTACTTCCTACAGCTTGAAGCTGGCACTATCAAAACGCCTGCTGTCGAGACTTGGTGACTCCGAAACCTCTTTCCCATCGTAACAGTCTTATAAAGCGATATCAAGAATATTTATCAAAAATGTTATTGAGGACCAGCATTAGCATTAAAAAACCAACTTATTTATGTAATATAAGCAAGGCTGCACTGCACTATGGGCCATCTCCATACAAACAGGCGGCCAAATTATTTTTTTGCTTTTTAAATGTTTTTTCATACAATTTTGGGTAATTGTATGGTATTGAAATGATATACGTCGATTTTTATGACTTTTCATGTGTTTCAATAGTTGATTGTTTATAATAAATAGTCTTTTCATACATTTGCAAGTGCAACAGAACTGCGTATATATTGTATTGCAAGTTTATATTATTAAATTATGGATAAGCTAATACACCCCTACTCTAAGGACACAACCCCTCCCTCCTCTTTCTTTAACCCCCCCCTCCTCCCACCAACAAAATTTTATTAAGCTTAATAAATTAATTTTAAGTCAAATATTTATTATTTACTGCTGTGTGTTTCTTTTGTGGGTCCATGCCATATAACTTGAGACCCCCCCCAACCTTACGGGCATAAATTTCGAAAATTTTAATTGTTAAATCAAATAACAGAAAAATTGATTTCATTCAATATATTAATTATGAAGTAAACGATAAAATACAATCTATATTTTTACTAATCCTAATGTTCTTGTTCATGAAAATTCATTTGATTATAGAGTTTCTGACAGCTTCAGGATATCGACGTCGTCGTGCTATCTTGTCGCACCCGCCATTTTGACGTTCCGAGAAAAACGCGTTTTAATGTTTGACCTTGAATATTCAAAAACGAGAGCACGCAATGTAAACAATAACAAACACGTTTTGTTTGGCTCACCATTCTGTGCATTGTCCCAAAGTTTGGTTGAAGTTGGTTGCTGGAGTCCCGAGTTATAATTACGAATGTTTACGGTAGTCTAGCTTGTACGTGCGACAAACGCATCCTGACTTTCCTGGCCTGAAATCCTTTGGCCTTTTGTCGCACTTACATCAATTTTCATGGAGTGACAAGATAGCACGACAAGATTGAAACTACTTTCATATGTAAAGTGACAAAAATGCACGGAGTTTTTCGGTTTTTGTTGAATATCTCAGGATTGAAATCGAATTTTGGGGATCTGTGAAGGTCAAAAGGTGAGGCATTGTGAGCTGCACAAAATGGCGTTCTTAACTCAATTTGTCCCAAAATGCACGTACGACAAGTTAGCACGATGGCGACGATATGTTAAAGGTACTTTTTATGATATTTTGTACTAACCAACATAGAACTTAAATGTGGATCAGTTTCATGGATTGATCGCAGAAATTCATTATGCTAAGTCAATATTTTGCTGAATACTTTTTTCGGTATCAAACTGAGATTCTCCAGTTTCGCTTGAGAAACTTCGGTACGAATACCTTATTTTGACTAAGGTACTCAATTTTAAATGTAGGCAACAGAAAATTCCAATCAAGTCATTTCGAACTTCTTGAAACCAGGTATTGATTTTGAAGCGACGATGCCCACGAAGTAGGTAGCAAAGCAAGTGAAATAAACGTGCGCATATGTAGATTGCAGCAAATTTTGATAAAACGTAAATGTTCAAAATGGCATATCTCCGAAAACGCAAAAAATCGCAGGCTGGAAATTTCAGCAATGTTAGATTATGATCCAATCTTTCAAGTGATCTTAGTTTCATGTTTAGCATCGTTTAGCAAAAAAAGTACTCGATTAACAAACACAAAAAAATAAGTTTTGTCAAAAAATACTCCAGTTATTCGATGAAAACTGGTTTGGAAACAACATTTTATATATTAATTGTTTCAAAGCTTATCTCATTACCTTTCCAACGATGTATAATTGTCCTAATAAAATATTTAAAATGGCTGAGCTATGTTAAAATTAAACAATCAGCCTTTTTTACGAAAACGTTAGATTTTTACTCCATTTTTTGACATTCAGCTTGCGTATCTCCGAAATGAACAAACTTAGAGCTTTGAAAATTTGGATTTTTCTTAGTTAGAATGTTTACTTTCGAGAAAAAAATACCAAAAAATATTTGGAGAAGGTCACTTTTTTGAAACTTGGCCACCCATTGTACCATAGTGCACTGTAGCGAGAAAACATAAATTAAAAGTGAGCTTGGCTTAGTAGGCCCAAAATAGGGACAAATACCCTAATTTCTCAATTTTCAAAGATCAAGAAAGAAAATTAAACGAAATTTTTTTCAGCTGGTGCAGCTAGTTGCACCATCACGCTATAAGGCTCAAAATATGTTATTTTAAGTAAATACTGTTGCAAATATTTTCAAGGTTTATGTCTCTCTGCAAATCGGCCAAAAAAATGAGAGGGGAATTTTTTTGCAAAAAAAAAACTTCAAAATTTTAATGGAACTAAAAACAATCTGAAATATATTTTCCTGCGGAGGAATTCTCTACGAAATCGGTCTTTTTTTTTAATTTTAATTTTTGTATTTTTTAATCCGACTGAATCGTTTTTGGTGCCTTTGGTATGCCCAAAGAAGCCATTTTGCATCATTAGTTTGTCCAATACAAATTTGGCAGCTGTCCATACAAAAATGATGAATGAAAATTCAAAAATCAGCATCTTTCGAACACATTTTTTTGATCGATTTGGTGTCTTCGGCAAAGTTGTATGTATGGATACGGACTACACCGAAAAAAATGTGAGTACACGGTAAAAGAATTGTGATTTTTAATTTAACTTTTTGTCACTAAAACTTGATTTGCAAAAAAACACTATTTTTCTTTTTTCTGATATGTTGTAGAGGACATAAAATGTCAACTTTTCAGAAATTTCCAGAACGGCCAAAAAATCTTTGACCGAGTTTTGAATTTTTGAATCAATACTGATTTTTTTCAAAAAATCGAGATACTGGTCGTAAAAATTTTTCAACTTTATTTTATTCAACACCCAAAACTGGCAGCGCTAGTCCGAGAGAATGATGGTCTCGAGTCGAGAGAATAGTGGTACCATTCACGGACGCAGAGAACACAGCTCGAGATGGGCGATAGAACTATTCTCTCGAGGTTCATTAGCAAAAAAAGTTCATCCGTCAAACAAAAAACCAAAAGTGTCGATAACGGGAATCGAACCAGAGACCTTTGACAAACCAATCCAATGACTTAGCTGCCTCGGCCACCACAGCTTGGCGACCATGGAGAAGTCAGAAGTCGATGTATGACACTTGTTGGAGATTTATTGATTCAACTAACGAATGAACTCATTTGTTATGATGGTGTGAGTTGGTACCATTATTCTATCGATTTTGGCACTGAGCCCTCAATAAATTTTGAGAGAACGATTATCTCAATTCTGAATTTTGGGTGAAGTTATAGCCATTTTCAGGTAACTTTTTCGAAAATAGTGGAGTTTTTAATTTTTTTAAATGATTGCACATGTTTGCCCACTTTTGAAAACATTTTTTTGAAAAGCTGAGATAATTCTCAATATTTTGTCTATTTGGACTTTGTTGATACGACCCTTAGTTGCTGAGATATTGCCATGCAAAGGTTTAAAAATAGGAAAATTGATGTTTTTAAGTCTCACCCAAACTACCCACCATTTTCTAACGTCGATATCTCTGAAATTTTCCGATCTATTCGAAAACAACATTTTCAAAAATTCAAATCTTACTAAGCATTTATATATTTTTTATATTTTTTCTGGCAGCAGGCTTGGCCGAAATTTGTCCGCTTAGTAAGCGAAAGATCATGGGTTCGATTCCTATCTGTTCCAACCTTCCATCGGATGGGGAAGTACATCGTCGGTACCGGCCCGGATGTTGTTAGGCCGTTAAGTCATTCCAATTGTAGGACTCGCAATCCAAAGGTCGTCAGTTCGAACCCTAAAGTGGAAAGTTCCTTGGAGTAAAACTAGGTTTGGGTGCTCTCCCCATTCAAGCCTTTGGACTCCTAGGTTGGAGCAGAAACCTGCAATAGAGACCACAAAAGACCCGGGGGTCGTAAAAGTGGATGGTTTGATTTTTTTTTTTGATATTTTTTTTATATTTTTAATTTTTGTAAAATTACAGTGTACAGTACTGCAGAAAGTTTTCTTTCGCGAAAAAATATTTCGTGAATACTTAGATATTTTGGAAACAAATGATTGCAAAACAACTAGACTGGATTTAAATGCATTTTAAAATACATTTTACAATCAAATGTTGAAAACAAGATCGAAAGTTAAATTTAAAAGACTGATTTTTATCAGGCGTTTTTTCTCCAGTTTTTGTTGAATGAATTAAAAATCTCAAAATTTAAACAAGATTTGAAATTCTTTTTAAGTCAAAGTGTGTTATGAAACTAAAGATTTCATCAAAATCATTAAGACATTGCCAATTTTATGTGTAGCCCTACCCCTCCCCCTCCCCTCTTTTAAAAAATTTCCCCATTAAACATATAAAAATTGCTAGAAAATCAAATTTTCATTAAAAAAATCCTTTTTGATTTTATTGAAAAAAGCAGTCATTCACAAAATAAATAAAAAAGTTACTGGTAACAATTTAAAATATAATAAAATAAAATCATTCCCTAAATAAATCGATAAAATCGTAATTTTCTTTTAACATTCCAACGCCCAAGGCTTCAAAAAAGTTGGAACGGTAACTTCAACTCGCTGGTTCTCGGGCATTACTCACTCAATCAAGATGATTCTTTTTTCCAGTGATTTGTGGGTCTCGTGGCGCAGGGGTAGCGGCTTCGGCTGCCGATCCCGATGATGCTATGAGACGCGGGTTCGATTCCCGCCTTATCCACTGAGCTTCTATCGGATGGTGAAGTAAAACGTCGGTCCCGGTTTCTCCTGTCTCGTCAGAGGCGCTGGAGCAGAAATCCCACGTTAGAGGAAGGCCATGCCCCGGGGGGCGTAGTGCCAATAGTTTCGTTTTTTTTTTGTTAGGATTAGTGCGTCCATCCCGGGAATTCCAGGGACAAAAATCCCGGGAATTTTTAAAAACTGGGAATTCCCGAATCCCAGGATTTTTAATATTTTGTCCCGGGAATTCCCGAAATTAAAAAAAAATGGCCTAGAAATTCAGATTTGTTTGTGGAAATAGATCAACAGTTGAATACTTAGTAATCGATAAGAATTAAAATAAAATAAAATTTGTATTCGGCATATATCTGCATTAATTTGGCTTGTTGGGGAAAATTGTTAAGATTTTAGTTTTTTTTTTTCATAAAGATTTTAGTTTACAGATTTGCAAAATGCTTTGCGCCTTGTATATTTTCTATTAAATTTTATTTATTTGAAGAAATAGACTAAGTACTATATTCACGTATATTTATGACTTTAAACTTGAAAAAAGTATTAAATTTGAAAAAAAAATAACTTTTCATCAAAAACCGGCATCTGCAGCAAATCAGGTCAAATGTAACGAATCAAAACAGCTGTTTAAGCTATTTTTTTTAATGATTTTCTGAATATTTTGATTGATATCAGTTACAACAGGATCAGAAAAAACAATTAGTACACCGATTTAAAAATGTATTGCTCTACTATCTCCTGAACCTATTCAGACTGTAGTCCTGATTATCCCAAGTTGGCGGTAGTGACTTAAAGATAATTTTTTTAAATATGTTTTGAATATAAACATAAAATTCTAAACTTATCCAAAGTGTTACATTGTCTGGTATAATTTTATTTCATGTTGTTTTGGACACTTTTAATGAAATTGGTTATGCTTTTGTCATGTTATATAAAAAATTAATAAAAGAAATATGTTAAACATTGTGGTTCATTTGAATTCCAAAGCACATCAAAGAACATTTTTTTTAATATGTTTTAAACTATCTAAAGACTGCTTTCCATGTTCAGATTGAAGCGTTGTTGAAGCTTATCAACAATTGACAGTTTTGAACTAATTCTTTGATTCATATATTTTATGACTGCTTCAAAAATTTCCCGGGATTCGCAAAATATTTTTCCCGTTTCCCGGGAAATTCAAAACCCGGGAAAATTGGACGCCCTACACCCAGAACTGGACATTGGAATACGAGAGGATAAAGAGCACGATTCGGTAGTAAAATGGTACTTTGTGCGGACTGAGAGGATAAATCCCGAAATTACCGAGAGTACTTTACTCATGGGTTCATCTTCAAAAAAAGTTCATCTAACAAAAAAAAAGTACCGGTACCGAGGCTCGAACCCAAGACCTTCGGCATATTGAACCGTGCCTTTGCCGTATAGGCTACTATGGTTCGGTGACTAAGTGGCGGTCACTTGTCCATATAAACCACTCAATAGGATGAACTGTTCCAATGAACGAATGAACACGCGAGAGGACTATACTCTCGATAAATAGCACTTTCCTCACGTTTTAGGAATGGCATTTGATTATTTCTAGAACCACTGCTTCTCATTACGAATCGAACCAAAAGATGAAAAGCACGCGACTACAGAGAAAAAAAAAGATCGACTCTTTTCCCAAGAAAGCAGATTTCTGGATAGTCCTCCTCACACCCTTTGCATTCGAAAAGTTGACTTGGAGCATCAAATGTTCATTATCGTGTGTTTGTTTTTCTTCAGCGCCTTCTCGATTTCTTCTCGGAAAAGGGGAACGTTTTATTTTTAGTCCAAGACACCCAGGAACCATAACACTGTCTTCCGTTCCGTCCTGCTGTCATCGCGGAGCGGAACCAACAAATTCGGAATGAGATGTGGCGTGTAATGGAATTTTCGACGGAGTGAACCCTTTTTCCCTTTTTCTGGGGGGCAACATTTTAAATTTATGGAATCACATTTTTGAGGGCAGGGAAATTTTGCGTTTCAACCTTTGCTCAAATCACAGAATTTAAAGCGAGTTCCTTTACCAATTGTCACCGTTGTTCTATCTTGTTGCATGCAACTTTTTGACTTGTTTGTTTTAAATTGAGCGCAAATTTTGATTTCATGTGGAAGTTTTCGGATATTTGGGAAATGATTGAGAAAAAGTGTTTTAATACCAACTCAAAACCAACATTGAAACAAGATACCGTAACGGCGACGAAACTCGCCCGTGGAAAACGGTGTTCAACTCGGTGTCGATGTCGGCGTGAACTCCCCGCAGTCTGCACATGCTTTGCAAATAACTAGTGATTGTACGCGTGCGTTCATGAACACACGGCACTGACTGAGGGCTGCTTCAATGTTTCATGTGGCATGTCGACGACGACGGCGCTGGTGGCGTCGCGATAATTAGACATTCATTTGTTATGCTGTCTGACGGTCGCGGTGCGAGGGAAAAATAGTTTTGGTTGTAGCACCACCTCCTACGGCTAGACAGTCAGTCGTTGTGACTGGTTGGCTACTGTTTGACAGACACCGTGGTTGTTGAGAGGTGTAGTGTGCATTCTAGGGTAAATTTTTAAAGGTCTTTTGTACTTTGACTTAAATCACTTTAGTAAACTCTTAATGTAGACAATACCGACGTAATTTTTATGGAATTCTTAAAAAAAATATTGCTATCACACAAAAGAATCTTCCTCATTTTCTAAACTTTTCAAAAAGCAACTAGTTTGCGGAAGACTGTCATGCAAACATCTTAATTAATTCACCAACTTGCAAAATTCCACAGTTTACTGTTTGAGTGCTGAATCTGACACTCCAATTAATCCCTCCGATACGTTCTTCTTCAAAAGAGCATCATCTTACATCATTCGACTCATGTAACTTGAAAAAGAACACTTTTCACTTAATTGCACACCATCACCATCTTCATCGGTTCTGCATGTGTTCTCAAGTTAAACTCATCTCGTCGCCCTCATCCAACTCCGATCTTGAGCTATCAAATTAAACAAGGTTATAAGCTCATCATGGAGCTCCTCTTTTTGCCAGCGCAGGCGAAACTCTGCTCCTCGAAGATTATCGCCGATAAGTGCTGATGTTCTTCTGGCGCTTTCATTAGAGAGAGCCGTGTGCCGAAGGAAAACATTTTCCCATCGACTTAAGACACGTAATGATGCATGAATAAGAAAGTGGAAAGCAAATTTGTTCAACCCCGACTCGTCCTCACGTTCCCTCCCAGGATCCGATCCTTTTCCACTCACCAGTTAAGCACGAGATGGATTGAAGGAGGTTTTCCGAGTTGGGTGCAAGTTTGCTCGATAGAAAATCCCAGTTGAGCAATTTGAAGAGTGATTGACTTTGAAGTTGAAGCATGGTATTGTAATGAGGCGAAATTTTAAAATAGCAATGACGACCTAAAGAAACCTAAAGACCTTTTCCGGGCGAAGCAAAAACACTTTTCTCCCGTCCAGAAAAGTGCCACTTTGAAAAGTCGTAAAACTCAATGGCAATTGGTTGACCCTGCCTTTCTCTGCAAGCGACTAGAGAGAGAGAGACTAATTTCCTCCCAGTGCTGTTACACAAACTGAACAACCCAACTTTCCAGAAAACCCATTTAGACTCCAGCACACATGAGAAACGATTATCGTGCCAAAGGGAACGAACTTTGTGGGAGAAAAGTGATGAGCTCGGCAGAACGGGGCGTAACAAATTGGCATCCAGACAAAGTGCCACGGCAAATACGATTGAGATGCACTTTGCGCTGCATTGTGAGCTTGATTGCCAAAGAGGGTTGGAAGTTTTGAGTAAATACGCAACGGAAGCGAAATTGCCATTTAGACGATTGTTCTAGAGCGAGGAACTGGATGTTACTGGAAAGGTTCATGGTATCGAGCCGAGAGAATAATGGTACCGTTTACGGACACAGAGAACACAACTCGAGATGGCCAAATAAATGTTCATCCGTCAACATAAAAATAATATGGGTTGTCTACGGGAATTGAATAAAACTTTCCAATGACTTAACTGACTCGGCCACCATTTGTGGTGAGTAGAGATTGGTTAGAAGTTGATGCATTACACTTGTTGGAAATGTACTGTCTAATCCAGCGATTCTCAACCTTCTTCTAGGCCGGTACCCCCTGCCATGTAAATCAAGTAGGCCCGGTACCCCCGTTGAGAATCGCTGGTCTAATCTAATCTGATCTAACACAAACGCAGCCAGCCCGATGATAGCATGCTGGAAAGCCATGTGATTAGATTACTCCCCAAGAACTTTTCTTGTCAATATTAATAATTGCAGTACATCCGAAAACACCCGAAAATGTATTACAAAAATTAAAGCGGCCATCCCTACTACGTTGTGTTTACTGCAGAGAGGATTCTAAGAACGGATCACATTTCGCAGAACCTATATTACACTTGTTGGAGATTTACTGTCTCTTTTAACAAATGAACTATTATTTTTGTTGGTGTGAAATGGTGACATTATTCTCTCGAGTTTAGAATAAAACTTTAATAGTAGTTTATGCACCAAGTTGCAAAAAGAGGATTTTTTCAGCACGAGTCGTACATTTATCCAACGAGGTTCACCGAGTTGGATAAATACGAAGAGTGCTGAAAAAATCAAGTCACATACATACTTTCAATGTAATTCTATCATGACCCACTTATAATAAACAAAAATAACAGCACTCAGCACTTTGTTATGAACTTCATTTGAGTGCTGAAAATTTTGCAGAGTGAAAAATAAATCAAATCGATCATACATGAGCAGTTCTTTGAATTGTTTCAAAAAATAATTTTCATTGATTTCTGTAGGTTTTGCATTATATTCAAACATGAGTTGTTCCTTAACATTCCAACGCCCAAGGCTCCAAAAAATCTGGAACGGTAACTTCAACTCAATGGTTCTCAGGCATAACTCAACAAATCAAGATGATTCTTCTTTCCAGTGATTTTTTAGAATGTCTAGATAATTCTAGAACTTTGCAGAACTTAATTTGATCAAACCTGTAATTTTTGCGATCAAAAACATCGTTCCTACTTTTTTTTTCGCGTGTAAAAAATAATTCGCCAAAAATTCCGCGGGGGCAGTTTTCCCAACATACCTACCTTTTTTCCAACATACCTTTTTCCCAACATACCTTTTTTTCGAAAATACTCAAATTTTCAAAATTTGCAATATGGATATCAAATAAAGCGAAATTTGGTTTGCTTTTTCACCTTATCAAAGTTTTATTTTTGGAGTATACAAAAAAAAATCACAAAATACCGTTTTTTTCGAAAATACTGAAAAAAAATTTTTTTTTGTTTGTTTTCACTTTATTACAATTTTTTTTGTCAAAACCATTATTTTCGAAAAAGAATAATTTGAGATTTGTGAACCAGCAGGCTAGTAACAATGTTATTAAAAAAAAAAATACTTTGTCAAAAAATTTAAAAATTTCAAAGGAAATTTAAGTACAATCAGCTGAAATCAATTTAAAATGCGTTTCCCTGCGTTTAGGATCACTTTAAGCATGTTTGAGATGATTTGAAAATCTTTTGAGTTTTTGAAAATTTTCTATGTTTAAGTTTCGTTTTCGCTAAAATTTTTGTTTTCATCATATCTTTCATTTTTTTTTTAAACTAATGATTGCAAAGCAACTGTACTAGTGTAAAATGCATTTAAAAACACTTTTTCCATGCAAATGCTGAAACTACGGCTTGTTATTTGAATATTGATATTCTTTTTATTTTTTTAAAGTTAGACCAAATTTTGAAAAAAAAAATTTAAAAAATTGTAAATAAATAGCAGGAAATATCACAAAGTTTTATTTTTTCGTCCCGCCCGTGTGGATCAATCGGACCGCGCACTGGACTCAGAATCCAGAGGTTGCTGGTTCGAATCCCACGGCGGGCGCTCTGAAAATTCTAAGTGTAAGTATGGGTATCCGGCGCCGTCACTCCGTGCCGTACTCAAACACTTAGGAGCCCAGGGCGGCGAAGTTAGAAGAAAGACACTAATGGTTGGTACTAGCAATAGTACTAGCAACAACTAGATTTTTTTTTCGGAACACACCACTGTTTCGATTGTAGTTTTCATTTAAAATAAATAAATCATTTTTTACCGTGGCTTTTATATTTGGCAAATTCACAAAAAAAAAAATCAAATTATTCGCTCTGTAGCATTGCCTCGGCGTTCTCGATTGCGAGATTCCTACTCGAAACTAAGTGTCCGAAGGCTTGATTGTTGAGGCAATTGCAAACCTCTTTTTACACCATAGCTTCCATCCACCCCGGGATTCGAACTGACGTCCTTTGGATTTTGAGTCCAATTGTCTACCAGCGACCCCACCGAGACAGGACCCAAGGAGACGACTACTACACCTGGACTGAGCTATCGACCTAACTCTCTAGGTTAGACCGGGGCTAACATTTACTTCCCTGTCCGACGGAAGGCGTGATCAGACAAATCTCGTCTCGAAAAATGCCACCGGGACCTTCTGGGATCGAACCCAGGCCGACTGGGTGAGAGGCAACCACGCTTATCCGTACACCACGGGTTCCGTCTTTTTTTACATACTGTATTTAATTTTTACTCTTCATTTTGCGTAAAAATCTCAAATCTATTAAAGTCACCCCGTTTTACGGTAAATTAAAAAAAATACATTCTGAAAGCATCTTTCAGATGATAAATATTCCGAACGCAACTTTAATTTAAACGCAATTTGTCGGTAACAGTAACTTAGGAAGTGCAGTTGTATTTTTGCATACGCTAAATAGGTAGATAGTGCGCAATCTGTTGAGTTCAGAAATTGATTTTAGTTGAATAGAAGTTGTCTGAGAAATGACGACCAGTTTCATCTTAAGTTTTAACAATTTTAAGTTGCAAATTAATTTTGGGGTTGGATACCGATAGATCTTGTCTTGGAAGGATAAAACATATTAATAGCATCAACAACCCACTAAATGTTTGCTTGATTAGAAAAAAATAATTTGAAATTTGCAGTTTGTTGGATACGATTGAATTGAAATAACCCATTTTAAATATAAGAAGCAGGATCAGTTCAAAATTACTACTCAAAACGCATTGATAAAAAAATCTCCTACAGCTGGTCGAACTGAATTGAATTCTTCTTCACAATTGATTCCTGTGCAATCAATAACTACCATCCGTTGCCAATATCGAACAACTTACACGTTACTAAACCGCATTCTGGAGAATCCTTCAAGTAGTCATAGCCAGTGCACGCTGATATGGTGGTTGATGAAAGGCTCGCGCACACATTGTATAGTAGAACCAACAGTTCACTATCTTTGCTCTTACACCACCCCGAACGTATCTTGTACGGTGCGGTATTATTGGCAAACGTGCCCCACACACCAGCTGTTCTACGCTTTCGGTTCGGTACGACGTTCTGAACGTCTGTGCCAGAAACGTTACATGTTGTATCGAAACCAAGTGGAAGCCACATGCTGCACGGGTATTTCAGTAATATTTTTACTTCATTTTTCAAACTATTCAATACATGTGTGCAGTGGAGGGAAATCTCTAGCCCTGTGCAAAATAAACAGCGATTGTGTTTCCAGCTTAACAATAGAGTCATCCCAGACAGAACCACCAGGTCCGGGTAAGAATATTCCATTATCATAGGTTTGTGCTGATGTTTGCTTCCCCCCAGTAAGGACCGATTTCCAAAGCGCTCTCTTCCGTACATTATTATGAAGGAGAAGCTCGTCGACATGCGATATTGGCCACTGACTGCTGGGAAAAATAACGACCCAACTGCTGGGGCTCTGTCGTTGGCATCTCTTTTGAACACACTACTCGGAGATAAGCTGAAAGTGATTGCTGGTGGCGAAAGGGATTATTATTTGTGCAAAAAAGTGCATACGTGGTATTCGAAGGAGATGGAGAAAAGTTTTGCCTTTGTGAGTGGATCCTCGTTTTTAAATTGGAATTTGATATGAGATGAAATGATTTTAAGAAAATTATTCCGTTGCAACCTGAATTAGTGATGATATGGTTGAATTTTAACTCTTCAAATGATTATAGTTGAGAATTGTCTTTTCCCCCAGCAATTCACAACAACAATCCTTAGACCGTTCCAAATCGTGCTAAACGGCCTTTCCGCCGTAACTGAAGCGCATAAATCCACACCGTACAAAACCATTGCGGGCCGGTCAAAAACACAAACGAGGGTAACAAATCGCCCTGATCTTTTCGAGTTTCTGCCTCACTGCTGAAGCTTCCAGTGCACGCAAAATGGTTTATGTGCTACCACTCCCTCACCCCACACAACCCAGCCCTTCTTAAGTTCAAGTTTAGTCACGATGGCGCTTCTCCCCCAGAGTTTCTCAAGAAGGCGGCGGTAGGCAAATTGAAACTAAGCTCTCCGAATGCTTAGCGGGATTCCAAGGGGCAGATGCTGATGACGACGGTCTCTCGCACTAATTGAATTGGGCTTATAGCGTAATTTAGGTCTTTGTCGGTTCGGTTTGTTCCGGACCGGGTGAGTAATAGACGATTCCGGGGGCTGAAATGTTGCGGCACAGGCATGGCACAGTTCTATTTGAGATTGGGTGCTTTGTTTCATCTGTTTGTACGGCGTGGAAGCAACTCCGATGATGAGCTGTTTATTGGTTCTAGAACAGATGCAGTGAGTATCAACGGACCTAGATCTGGAAGTCTATGTGGAAGATCTTATCTACTCAGCAAGAGTGATTCACTCATTTGTACTTGAGTACAGTCCAGACTTGACTATCCGAAGGCGTCGAAGTTCACTTCGGATAATCGAAACTTTAGATAATCGAATTATTTTCTATTGTCGAGCTTAAGTATGACCCCTAAACTACGCTAAAGTGATTTAGATTTTTTTAATCCAAGTTGGCGGCCAATTTGGCGGTGACGAAATATTGAAAAAAAAATGCATTTTCTTATTTAATAATCAATCAACTATTCAAATTTGACTAAAATGGGGTCACAGAACTCGAATTTCATGTTTTAAACAAGAAAAAGAAAAAAAAGAAAATAAAAATTTGTTCGTGATTCGATTATGCGAAGTCCCATACAAACCTTCGGATAATCGAAACATCGGATAATTGAGGCTTCGGATAATCAAGTCTGAACTGTACTAGTTGTTAGGAGCTGCTATTCATTTTTTTTTTAAATCGGGAAAGAAATAATTTGTTTATATGATTAAAAATTACAAAGTGAATTATAACTCAAAGCACAAGTGTGTATAAAAATATTTGTTTCTAGGGAGCCCCTTAGAGCCGTCCGTGGGAAAATAGTCAATTTTGGAGGTTTATAACTTTAAAGCAAAAATTCCTAAAAAATATTGTGTCTTTTGGAAATCCCATTGTATTTAAAATTGAATATTTGATGGCCTATTTAATATTTCATCACCGCCATTTTGTATTTCTTAAATTCTTCTAATACTTCCGATACCCGTACTAAAAAGTTATGAGTTTCAGCATTGAAATGGGTGCTGATAAGTTGAACTTTTCAGTAGATGTATCGAAAAGTAATAGTTTTTAATATTGTTAAACAACACATGAACTTTTTACATTGATACGGTGTTTTTTTCAGAATTGCAAAAAATAACTTGTGTGCAGCTTGTACAAAACCTGATTTTTTCAGCACGAGTCGTACATATCAAGCAAATCAATGTAAAAGGGCCGAAGCCGAAATGAAAACAAAGAGTCTATCCTGCTCACGTCAGTTGATGTTTACATTAGGAACGAGCAGGATAGACTCTTTGTTTACTTTTCGGCTTCGGCCCTATTACAATGTTTTGCTAGATATATCCAACAAGGGTTACCTCTTTTTGCAACTTGTTGCATAAACTACACCCAACTGGCAGTCGCATGATTGTGATGCATGGCGGCATGAAAGTATATCAGAATCTGCATGAAATCTGTCCTCATGCATTTTTTGCGATATAGGAGTATGACATTTTTGCCCGTTACCGACAATTATCGACATTACCGACAGCTTTTTGGTTGTATTTCACAAAAAAAACACTTAGTAGAACGAGGATTGAACCACCAACTTCTTGGTTATTGATTCGACACGCTACCACCGCGCCATGGACGCTTGATGAAAAGTGAGTGAAAGAGCACCAACATATGCTTCTTTTTGGAGTGTTGCTCGGGGACGGGCCAGCATTATATGTGTTGGTGAGAACTGCAGATTGCTGACATTTTTACACATGGGCAAAAATGATCTACGGGCTTGCTGCAAAAAATGTTATAAAATGTGACATTTTCTGCAACAAATCCAATGTTGCAGATTTTGAGATATATTTTTCCTTTGGGTGTACTATTATTACACTTTGTTCATTTACATGTTAATTACAAGGATTTTGACTTAATCAACAATTTTTGTAACGAATCAAAAACTTTTTTGAAAATTCAATTTTTGTATTCTTCGATATAGAGGAAAACTATGTGTTTACTTTTTCTATGACTACACCCAAACAAAAAATATATCTCAAAATCTGCAACAGTGAATTTGCTGCAGAAAATGTTATATTTTATTACATTTTTTGCAGCAAGCCCGTAGATCATTTTTGCCCGCGTGTAAACACGTCAGCGATCTGCAGTTCTCACCAACACATAGAATGCTGGCGCGTCCCCGAGCAACAATCTAGAGAGAACATTATGTTCGCGCTCTGTCCCTCACCATTCATCAAGCGTCCATGGCGCGGTGGTAGCGTGTCGGATCAGTAACCAAGAAGTTGATGGTTCAATACTCGTTCTGTTAAGGTTTTTTTTCTGCAATACAATCAATCTGCCGTCGGTAATGTCGGTAACGGGCAAAAATGTCATACCCCTATATCGCAAAAAATGCATGAGGACAGTTTTCATGCAGATTCTGATATACTTTCATGCTGCCATGCATCAAAATCATGCGACCGCCGGTTGGGTGTAGTTCGTCTCCATACCATACTAAGACCTTTTCAGACAAAAAAAGTTACACAAAAAAAAAACATTTTTTAATTCGAATTTTCACATAATAAAATTAAATGTATTTTAGATGTAAAATCAAAACTTGCCACGGCGTGTTTTCTAGAACAACCTTATCAGGAAAAAATAGTCATCGCTACTATCAAATGTGTATTATAGGAAATTTTCTCAGCTTCCCAATGCTTCTAAGAGCGAATTGTTTCATCGAGAAATTGCTGAGATATCTTCATTTTTAGTTTTTTGATTTAAAATCCTCCATCATTTATTGAAATCTTTTTAAAAACAGTTAGGGAAACTTGTCAAATGATGTGTTTTATGTGTCATTTTCTGGTCAAAATGGGCAAAATAAGACAAGAAACAAATTTGTAGAATTTTGCAAATCGCCAAACATTTTGAAAATTATATTTTAACTGGTTTTGAATTTGTAAGATATATTCAGTAATTAAAATCACAATACCTAATTTAATTGAAAATTTTACTTGGATTGATAAATTATTACATGATTTTTGTGAAAATATATAACGTGTCTGCTCTGATTTGGCTGATACAACCAACATTTTTGCAGTTGTGAGATTTTTAAGGGTATTATTGCATTTCTATGAATAAATATGATATTTCTTTCAACAGACATGAACCTTGAACTTGACCAGGAACAAAGATACAAAACATGATTTAAAATCGAAAACGTAGGGTAGAGTAGTCATCAATGAGACACGGGGAACAGTGATAAAATGGCTCTCACAAGTCGTAGTTTCAACAAATCAGGCTCATATTTGAGGGAAAGGTGTGTCTACTGGATACATCGTCTGCTATTATAGTGGCTTTGGTTATGGAAGCTCCCTTGTACAGTTATTCATAAATGTTTGATTCTGGGGTGTAAAAATCTTGATTTTCGTAATGTGTCTCATTGTTTCAGCTGTCTCATTGTTCCTGCCAAGTGCGTCTACAATGAGACAGATGAATAACTCTGGCTGTAGATGTCGGATCGATCTCATATTTTGGTCAATGTTAGAACACATCAAAAGAAAGAAAATGAACAAAAAGCTCATTAAGGGCGCAAGGTAGCCGAAAATGGCTCCCAAATTATTTTTTCACTAACATGCTAATTTCTCGAAATCTACAACACCTATCACTCTAATTTATAGTTTATTGAAATCTTTTTAAAAACAGTTAGGGAAACTTGTCAAATGATGTGTTTTATGTGTCATTTTCTGGTCAAAATGGGCAAAATAAGACAAGAAACAAATTTGTAGAATTTTGCAAATCGCCAAACATTTTGAAAATTATATTTTAACTGGTTTTGAATTTGTAAGATATATTCAGTAATTAAAATCACAATACCTAATTTAATTGAAAATTTTACTTGGATTGATAAATTATTACATGATTTTTGTGAAAATATATAACGTGTCTGCTCTGATTTGGCTGATACAACCAACATTTTTGCAGTTGTGAGATTTTTAAGGGTATTATTGCATTTCTATGAATAAATATGATATTTCTTTCAACAGACATGAACCTTGAACTTGACCAGGAACAAAGATACAAAACATGATTTAAAATCGAAAACGTAGGGTAGAGTAGTCATCAATGAGACACGGGGAACAGTGATAAAATGGCTCTCACAAGTCGTAGTTTCAACAAATCAGGCTCATATTTGAGGGAAAGGTGTGTCTACTGGATACATCGTCTGCTATTATAGTGGCTTTGGTTATGGAAGCTCCCTTGTACAGTTATTCATAAATGTTTGATTCTGGGGTGTAAAAAATCTTGATTTTCGTAATGTGTCTCATTGTTTCAGCTGTCTCATTGTTCCTGCCAAGTGCGTCTACAATGAGACAGATGAATAACTCTGGCTGTAGATGTCGGATCGATCTCATATTTTGGTCAATGTTAGAACACATCAAAAGAAAGAAAATGAACAAAAGCTCATTAAGGGCGCAAGGTAGCCGAAAATGGCTCCCAAATTATTTTTTCACTAACATGCTAATTTCTCGAAATCTACAACACCTATCACTCTAATTTATAGTTTATTGAAATCTTTTTAAAAACAGTTAGGGAAACTTGTCAAATGATGTGTTTTATGTGTCATTTTCTGGTCAAAATGGGCAAAATAAGACAAGAAACAAATTTGTAGAATTTTGCAAATCGCCAAACATTTTGAAAATTATATTTTAACTGGTTTTGAATTTGTAAGATATATTCAGTAATTAAAATCACAATACCTAATTTAATTGAAAATTTTACTTGGATTGATAAATTATTACATGATTTTTGTGAAAATATATAACGTGTCTGCTCTGATTTGGCTGATACAACCAACATTTTTGCAGTTGTGAGATTTTAAGGGTATTATTGCATTTCTATGAATAAATATGATATTTCTTTCAACAGACATGAACCTTGAACTTGACCAGGAACAAAGATACAAAACATGATTTAAAATCGAAAACGTAGGGTAGAGTAGTCATCAATGAGACACGGGGAACAGTGATAAAATGGCTCTCACAAGTCGTAGTTTCAACAAATCAGGCTCATATTTGAGGGAAAGGTGTGTCTACTGGATACATCGTCTGCTATTATAGTGGCTTTGGTTATGGAAGCTCCCTTGTACAGTTATTCATAAATGTTTGATTCTGGGGTGTAAAAAATCTTGATTTTCGTAATGTGTCTCATTGTTCCCCAGCTGTCTCATTGTTCCTGCCAAGTGCGTCTACAATGAGACAGATGAATAACTCTGGCTGTAGATGTCGGATCGATCTCATATTTTGGTCAATGTTAGAACACATCAAAAGAAAGAAAATGAACAAAAAGCTCATTAAGGGCGCAAGGTAGCCGAAAATGGCTCCCAAATTATTTTTTCACTAACATGCTAATTTCTCGAAATCTACAACACCTATCACTCTAATTTATAGTTTGTTCTCTTGGGGGATGTCTAACGAAGATTTTCCGCCACGATTGAGATTGATAAGTTGAATATGTTGTTCTCATATGTTACCAAAACTTAGCATTTTATAAAATTTTGTGGATTTGACGAACTTCTGGTAAAGCGTGGAGGCACAATGCCATACCGAGAGCCCAAATCAAGTACAAGCAAGCTTCGCAAGTCAATTCCCTCTGGAACGGCGTTTTGTTTCATTTGATTTGAGGCTTAGTATGGTAATTAGAAGCAATTTTCTAAATAAATATTTTCAATATTTTCAAACCATTCGACATCATGCAACACGCGTGCAACACGCGCGTGGCATACATACGTTGTACGCTACAACAACAACAAAGCAAGCAAGCAGCAAGCAAGCAGCCGTGCAGACAGCAATAGGGTATTCACTGTAACCAATTTATGAATGGTAACTTTTACAAACATCTTATTCATTTTACTAAATAGTTTTGTTCGTTTTTTTAGTTTTATGAAATTTGTGTTCAATCGATTACGATTTTATATTTCATTTTTCGTTGAAATCTGCTCAATTCATCATCGATTCTTTCCCAAATTTGATTAGATTTTATTGCTGTGCGTATAAAACAAAAAAGTTCGATATTGTATTTCAATAAAGCTTCAGAACTCAAATCAATATTTTGTAAAAGAAGTCATCGGTTTGAGTATTACTCTATTTCCTTTCTGCGGGGCGTCTACCACGTTTGTTTTTGCTGCGCATGATAGTAGTTGTGCTGGGCCAAACGGGCATGAAGCGTGGTGGTAGTGAAGTGTGCTTGCTTGTTGTGTTGCAAACGGATGCGGGATGATGCATGCATTTCATAACTTTTAAGATTCTCAAAACATTAAATATGTTTAGAAAACCAGTTGAAGTCTTTAGTATACGGAAATGACCTTTACATAAACTATTTGCTTCTCGTACAAAAAAATATTAAGAGTTATCTTGAAAATGTTTGCAATAAGTTTTGCAATAATTTGTTTTATTGAACAATTTTTTTATAAAATTTTCCAAGAAATTAGGATATATCTACAGAACAAATTGTCTGATCGATGAGTTGTCTAGGGACAAAATGAAGATGCCTAAATCAAGAAATTTTATAAAAGTGTATTAGGCTGATGTAAATATTATTTAGAAGTTTATGTCCCTCGACACAAGTAAAGATCGCAAAGGGGCCCAGTCACGAAATTCTAGCAGAGTTCTAGCATAGTTCTCACAGAGCTGGAAATTCTTACAGCATTCAAGCATAAATGTTCCACGATTCTAGCATGATTCTGGTAGAACCAGCTTTACTAAAATATTTCGTGACTGGGGAGAGGGGAAGTAGAATAAAAAGTAATATTTCAAGCCACGATTTCAAAATATAAAAGAATAAAATAATAATAATTCGCTGGCCCCTAATTTTTTTAAAACATTTTTAAAGGAAAGCGTAATAAACTCTGAAAAAATTGCTTTAGACCTATTTGATTTCATATTGTTATTGGCTGGTTTGATGATAATTTCGAGCATCCCCCCCAAACATTATACCTCTGTACAAAATCGACATCCAAAATCTTTTGAGTAAAAGTTGTTTTGATGTATTTTTCAAAATAAAAAATAAATAAAATTAAGAAAAACAGAATGTTTCAAGAAACCTACTTTCAGACAAGAAGTTGATTTATTGATTGAAAAATTATGTATTTTTTAATGCATTCATAATTTTTCAGCGGGATTTTTTTATGGACGTTTTGATGAAGTTTATTCGTCCGAAATAATAATTTGGAGCCTAACGATTTCATCGAATGATAAAAAATACAGAAGACTAATTGGGAAAATTGCATCAACGATTAAATTTATCAAAAATAATTTTAAAATGTATTTCTGTCAGCGTTAGAATATTTTCAAACATAAGCAGTTAAAAACAATTTGGATTTTTTTCGCTTTTCCTTTCCATTTATTTTTAACAAAAGCAAGTCTTTATTTGTTTAAAAATTTAGTTTATGAGCGATTCCCTACGATTTCGCAAATCGACTTTTCTTTTTTTTTTATTTGGATGAAACCCTATGTCAAAAGAAGCAATTTGGCATCATTCGTTTTTCATGCCAATCTCCATACAATTTTGGGGGCTGGTCATACAAAAGAGTATTTAAATGTAAGAAATTCTGTATCTTGAGAAGGGATTTTCTTATCGATTTGGTGTCTTCGGCAAAGTTGTAGGTTATGATTAGGACCTTTCAGAAAAATCGATTTTTTGTTTATACAATTTTTTACCACGAAAAGTAAAATTCCCAAAATACGTATTTTTTAAATATTTTTTAAAAGTTTTAGGGGACTAAAAAGACAATTTCTAAGCCATAGTGCAAACGAAACTAAACGAAACTATTGGCACTACGCCCCCCGGGGCATGGCCTTCCTCTAACGTGGGATTTCTGCTCCAGCGCCTCTGACGAGACAGGAGAAACCGGGACCGACGTTTTACTTCACCATCCGATAGAAGCTCAGTGGATAAGGCGGGAATCGAACCCGCGTCTCATAGCATCATCGGGATCGGCAGCCGAAGCCGCTACCCCTGTGCCACGAGACCCAAGCCATAGTGCGTGATGGTGCAAAAATCTGGTTTTGAAGATATATTTTTTTTAAAATATCGAAAACCTGGACAAAATAATTATTAAAAATCATTTTTAAAGCAAAATCAAATTGGCAATCCAAAAGTACTTTAGGGTAAAGTAGTCATCAATGAGACATTCATTGAGAATTGAAAAGTACTTTTCAGTTGCAAATTTGATAATTCAATAATTAATTAATTATAAATATTTTTTTCCATAACCTGTTTTTACACCATCACGCACTATGGCTCAGAAGATCTCTTTTAAAGTCCCCGAAAACATATAAAAAAATCGAAAATTAAAAAATACGTATTTTGGAAATTTTACTTTTAGTGATAATCATAACCTACAACTTTCCCGAAGACAACAAATCGATAAAAACTCCTTCTCAAGATATACATTTACACACCCATTTTGTATGACCAGCTCCCAAAACTGTAAGGAGACTTGTATGGAAAATCAAATGATGCATGGATAAAGTTTCATCTAAATAAAAAAACTGAGGAACCGTAGAGAACTACTCTTATACATATTTTTGCGTTCATGCATTTTTGAACGGTGAGAAACTCGTGAAATATAGCAAAAGTATATCTAAAAAAATCATGTGAGTTTTTGCAAACGAGCAGCCTTCGCATAAATGTCCCCTATACAAAAACAGCAAGCTGAGAAAAATGCAAGGCAACTTAGTCCCACACAAAAGGCTACGTGTTAAGTTTTCGCGAAAAAACTGGATTTCCTCCGGTTTTCTAGAACACTGCATATTTTAGTTTCTTTTTTTATTTTTAAACAAGCTGCATCAATAACGCAAAATTGATGAAAATGCATATGGGACAATTATGTGTTTTTCAATTTGAAAAAATCTATGAAGTTTTGCATTTTTTCAAAAAACAGAGCAATAGTAGCTATTCAGCTACGCGTTATAAGCTTGGGGTTTAAACAAATAAACGATTAATATTTAAAAGTTTATACAATATTACCTACTTGACCAAGATGCCTAGCTCATATTGACGTTCTTCCTCCCCACTCTTCGACAGTCTGATAGCCGTGTGGGCTAAGGCGCAGTCCTTTTTTTGTGTGCTGTGTGGTTTGAATCCTGTCGGTTGCATTTTAACTCCATTTAACTATTGTTGAGTATTTGACTATCTTCCAGACATCATTTTAAATTGAGTGATTTGGAAACCTTTCAAGTGAGACCAATGGATAACTTCTCGAGAGAAGGTACCGTGAACCGGGGTGACTTTGATAGGATTTCAATTTGTTTTTAGAATATTTTCCAACAGGCAAGGATTTTCTCAAGATTATTATTTTTAAAACATGTACTGGGGTAGGCCACACAAAGTCCATGCACTATTTTGGAAAAAAAGTTTTTTCAATAGTGTTTAGAAAAATAGTTACGTTAAAAATTCTTGGTTTTAATTCCGGGGTGACTTTGATAGTCATAGTTTCTTTTGTTAAAATCATATTTAAGATGATCAAACTTTATTTGTACGTTAAATGTACCATCACTAAAGTAGCTGATATAGTTTGTAAGAAAAAAATCAATGTTTATATTAAGTTAACTAAGTTTATAAGCTTTTTAACAAAATACATATAAATTTTAGGAAAAATTGTTAAAAAGTCGGAATTTTGTCTGAAATTTGTTTAAAATAGTTTTGTTTATAAAATTATCGATTTATATTGCATTTTATACTGAATTCGAAGCACGAATCACAAGTTTTCACATTTTACATGAAATTTGTTTAACTGAATTTGCCTATAAATTTGGAGATTTTTTTTAATTGTGTTTCAAAAACACATATTATTTATTATTTACAAACTTATTTAACCTTCTCCTAGTGGAAAATTGTCCAAAGAATCCGAAAATGTATTCCGTTTTCCGATTAAAAATCATGTTCATTGAGAAAATCATGACACTTTGAGAAGTTTAAAATAATGACATACATCCACATTTTCTTAACTATAGTTAACTAACTTTATAAACTTTTCAAAAATTTATGAAAAGTTCTTCATGAGGTACTTTGAACACTTCTCTACCACGGTCAGTATGTTTCTGAACCATTCCTTACGTATTTTAATTGTACTCTTCATTTTGCGGAAAAATCGCAAACCTATCAAAGTCACCCCGGCTATCAAAGTCACCCCGTTTTACGGTATATATTTATAGGATTAAATTTGGCATGTTAAGCTCTTTTTGAGGGAAATGAGATTCAAAAAAATAAATAAATTTGTTGAGTGTTTTACACTTTTCTGATTTTGAAGCGTATGGACAAAACAATACAAGTAACAACTGGAAGTTTGTTTGATTATTTTAACTAAATGATTTTAACAGTTATTAACAATATTATTCTTTGCTGCTCACAAAACCAAGAGAGTAATATATAAATATATTTATTTGCTCCAAAATTTAAAGAGTCTAAGCCAAAAATATTTGGAAGATTGCTTTTGAAAGTTTTCAAGTTATTCAAATTTGATTAAAAAGAGGGAAAATGATCTGAACACCTTTTTTTAAATCCCCTGTACAATTTTTTTTAAATGAAACCAACTACTTAACTAATAAATTAACTTTTCTGCTCGAAAAGAAACAATTATTGAGCAATTCTCTGAGATTACGGTCATTCGATTTTTTTTTGTATTTTTTAATCCGGCTGAAACTTTTTTGGTGCCTTGGGATGCCCAAAAAAGCCATTTTGCATCATTAGTTTGTCCATATTATTTTTCATACAAATTTGGCAGCTGTCCATACAAAAATGATAGCTGAAAGTTCAAAAATCTGTATCTTTTGAGGGAATTTTTTGATCGATTTGGTGTCTTCGGAAAAGCTTTAGGTATGGATATGGACTATACTGAAAAAATATGATACACGGTAAAAAAAATTATGGTGATTTTTAATTTCACTTTTTGTCACTAAAACTTTATTTGCAAAAAAACACTATTTTTTATTTTTTTATTTTCTAATACGTTTTAGGGGACTTGATGATGCCAACCTTTCAGAAATTTCCAGGTTGTGCAAACAATCTTTGACCGAATTATGGATTTTTGAATCAATACTGATTCAAAAAAAAAAAACGAAATATTGGTCGCAAAAATTTTTAACTCCCTTTTTTGAGGTAAAATCAAATTTGCAATCAAAAAGTACTCCAGTGAAATTTTGATAAAGTGCACCGTTTTCAAGTTATAGTAATTTTTATGTAACTTTTTTGAAGATCTTTTTTTTTAATTAATGCACATGTTTGCCCACTTTTGAAAAAAAAAAATCGAAGAGCTGAGAAAATTCTCAATATTCTGCTTTTTTGAACTTTGTTGAAACGATCTTTAGTTGCTGAGATATTGCCATACAAAGATTTAAAAACAATAAAATTGATGTTTTCTAAGTCTCACCCAAACAATCCACAATTTTCTAATGTCTATATCTCAGCAACTAATGCTCCAATTTTCAATGTTAAAATGTGAAACATTCGTGAAATTTTCCGATCTGTTCGAAAATATTGTTTTATTTTTTTCAAATCAAGACTATTATTTTAAAAGGGCCAAACATACAATATTACGCCCTTTTGAAATGTTAGTCTTGATTTGAAAAAAAATGAATATTTAGTTTTCGAAAAGATCGGAAAATTTCACAAATGTTTCACATTTTAACATTGAAAATCGGAGTATTAGTTGCTGAGATGTCGACATTAGAAAATGGTGGGTCACTCAAACAGAGGGAGACTTAGAAAACATCAGTTTTCCTGTTTTTAAATTTTGTATGGCAACATCTCAACAACTAAGGGTTGTATCAAAAAAGTTCAAATAATCAAAAATTCGTATCTCGGTCTAAGATTTTTTGCCCATTCTGGAAATTTTCTGAAAAGTTGGCATTTGATGTACTCTAAAACATATCAGAAAATAAAAAAAAAATAAAATAGCGTTTTTTGCAACCCAAATTTTAGTAACAAAAAGTGAAACTAAAAATCAGCAAAAAAATTACCGTGCATCATTTTTTTCAGTGTAGTCCTTATCCATACCTAAAACTTTGCCGAAGACACCAAATCGATTAAAAAAATTCCGTCAAAAGATACAGATTTTTGAACTTTCAGCTATTATTTTTGTATGAACAGCTGTCAAATTTGTATGGAAAATAAAATGGGCAAATTAATGATACAAAATGGATTCTTTGGGCATACTGAACCCACCAAAAATGTTTCAGCCAACAACTGAACAATACATTTGTTATAGCTGAAATCTGTGAACATAAAAAAAATTAACAAAAACAAAATCGAAACAATCAAAATTCATTTTTCTGTGTTGATTTTTTGGTTTTAGCTTATTTCAACATATTTTGAATATAAGTGAAATTACAAAGTGCAAAATGCATGTTGCATGTTTCTTAGATTTTTTAAAGTAAAGTTTTAATCCCTAGATATTACAGAGTTACAGAGCATTTTACAAATCTCATTGATTTACATTTTTTAAATCGCGGCTTGAAATTCAAATTCTTATTATTATTTTGCCATCCCTAATTTGGATCTTTGCCAAACAGGAAAATATATTTTACCTCCACATGAACAAAACAATATTATTTTCTTTCAAATTTATCGAGGAGCATACACTTTTGGTATAATAGGGGACCTCATACAACACTGTGAGCCTCAAGAAACAAGCATTTTCGATCATTACCCTCTGAACGGCGATCTTTTTACATGATTGGAAACCTAGCATAACGATTAGATGTATTAAAACAATAATATTAGTCAATGTTTTCAAATCACCCAGCATTTTGTAGCATGCGCGTATGCTCAAAGTTCGTGTTGGTTTGTGCAACAAAACACATTGTTGTGTGTGTTTTGATGCACGCAGCAGCACAAACAAACTATAGCAAGGATCCACGCCGAGAGCGATAGGGTATTGTTACTTATGTTTCTCATATAACAAACATTCATTTTCTAAGAGTTTGTTTTTCATTTAATGGACTTTAAAATTTACTGGAATAAACAAAAACAATTTTACATTATGCTTGATGTAAAATCATGTAATACAAGATATTGAACAATATATTTCGAGATTTTTTGCTATACAAATTTTAGCCTAATATTTTACAATTACTTTCCCAACAATAACAAATTTTTTTGTAAATATATCTTCTTGTTGAAATAAAATAAATCAACAGAGTTACTCTACATAGTTCACTTATATAACAATTACCCTATGAATCTCTTTGTGGCATCAACAAGCGTGCTGTCGCTGCTGTGCTGCGCAGCGTATGATAGTATTTGTGTTGTATCAAGCGAGCATGATAGTATACCTCCGGTGGTTGGTCACTATTTTGTTTGACACTTTTTAGTTTGTACCCCGTTGGTTGGACTAAGTCAAACAAAACTAAAAAGTAACGAACTGTTACTTTTTACACGGAACTCACCATTATTATCAAACCATACTTTTTTCAGTTAGAAAGAGTGTCAAACTAAAAAGTGTCAATTTAAGTGACAAAAAATGTTATCAATCCGTCGTAATTTGAGTGTAGTTATTTGTATTTGCTTGTTTTATTGCAACCGTTTACCGAATTGCGATCTTGCATAATAATCAACGTTAGTTTTTATTTGATTTCAAATATTTATCGATATGCGAACATTTACTACTGATCCACGGAGTAAAAAGAGTTCCCAAAATCGTGAAAAAGCGTTCATGAAAATGGGAACCTCGAACAAAGTGTTCAAATCACATGGTACGATTTTGAAAAACGTACCGTGAAATTTGAACACTTTGTTCGTGGTTCCCATTTTCATGAACGCTTGTTCACGATTTTGGGAACTCTTTTTTCTCCGTATGGAGATTAGAAGATATCCTACACTAGAAATTAAAAAATCAACTAAAAAGAAACTGAATTAGTTCATTAGTTTATCAGTTGATTAGGGAGCGTTCTTTTATTACGTAACGCATTTATTTTGCTTTTTTACCCTCTTTATGTGAAACATTCTCATCACACTTATTTTCATTAGTTTTTTTTCATGTTTAAATCATCAAGAAATTACGTTATCCAAAATTTCCTTATGGATAATTCTCCGCCAACTCACAAACTTTGTCCTAAGGGGTCCCTACGCCACGAGATATCGAAAAATGTAGCTCTTATTCGTGATCAGGAACAAAAATTATCCCTTAGATCAAAGTTTCACGCAAATCGAAGAGGGGTCGATTCAACTTTTCCGATTTCGTGTGAGTTGACGAAAAATTACCCCTATACAAGTGCCTTTTCTGGCTGGCCATGATGCAGACTTCCAAAATTATTTCAAAAATATCAAATAAATAAATAAATTGTTCGCTCTGCAGCATGGTCTTAGAATTCTTTTTTTGCAAGATTCCTACTCGAAACTGGGTGTCCGAAGGCTTGAATCTGTGAGTCGATCCAAACGACTTCTAAACCTGGACCCCTGGGTTAGGCCGCGACCTACATTTACTCCCCATCCGACGGAAGGCGTGATCAGGCAAATCTCGTCTCGAAAAATGCAACTGAGCCGACTAGGATCAAACCCAGGCTACACTGAAAAAAACCAATTCTCGAAATCGTGAATTAAATTCACGAATGCGAGAACCACGAAGGAATATATTCACGTTTATAGTGCAAATGCACCATACTCATGAATAAATTCCTTCGTGGTTCTCACATTCGTGAACTTAATTCACGATTACGAGAATTGATTTTTTTCTGTGTATCTGGGTGAGAAGCAACCACGCTTACCACTAGACCACCGAACTCGAAATCGTTGTCAGAATTTCACTTTGCAGAATCGAATCAATTCGGTTTATTTGATTATTGGTAATCTGAAATGATGGCCAATATGGCATTAGTAGAATATTGAGAATTTATAATTAGTTACCAATAAGCTGAACTCAAGCCAAATAACCTAAATATCGAGTAATAAAGTACGGGCTGTTTTTGAAAATGTCTGGTGAAATTATTTGAAAAAAAAGTATTCAAATTTTGATCTCATTATCTTACTGATTTTTATTGATAATTAGTAACAAATGTAATAAGCATTTTTGTATAATGAAAATTGTTTTCAATCATTGTAGGAAACAATTTTAGCTAAAAGCATGGGAAATGTGAATGTGCTGTTTATGTATTCGTAACATCATTACGGCAATCAAAATGTTGCGCAACATGTTCAAAAATGTAGCACGGAAGAAGAACAACACAACTTCCCGGCCTACCTTGGGTCCTTAAAACATGCCGATGAAAAAATTAGAAAAATCTTTGCAAGTTAAAAACCAAAAGTGTCTCATTGATGACTACCCTACCCTACTACAAATTACTGCTGCATGCTTCAACAGTCATATTTTCATGAGTATAAAGTAAATTTATTATTTTTAATGTATCACTGTTGACCATGCATTTGAAAGTAGCAATAAAATTCGTGTGTTTCAACTGAGAATGTTGAAAACACCATCACAAACATTTTTTTGGTTGAAAATAAAAAAAAAATTAACAAAAAATCAAACAAAAAATCTAAGACCACCAACTTCCCTTCTTGTGGACAATTTCCATACAACATTTTTTTTTGAGCAATCGCTGACCCCCCTAGATTTTAAAACAAAATTATTTTGCTAATTTTTTTTTGTACAAGTCGAATAATAAAAACGTGTTTTATTTTTAAATGATTGATATCTTATTTCCGGGAAGTCTCAAATTTATAAATTTGATCCGAAAATTCATTCTCGAGGTACAGATTTATGAATATTTGAATAGCGTTCCAGCATTGTAATGTTAACGAACTAATGGTGCAAAATGCCTTGGTTTTTTTGATCGTAGAAAAGGTACACACCTCGGGTTGGGTTTTACAAGTTTTTATGCGTCATTTGTAATCCCTCAACTTCGGGACAATGCACATAATGGTCAGCCAAAGAAAACGTGTTTGTTTTTGTTTACATTGCGTGCTATCGTTTTTGTTTATTAAAGATCAAACATTAAAGTACGTTTTTCTCGGAACGTCGAATTGACGGGTGTGACAAGATAGCACAGCGACGTCGAAATGTGCTCTGTACTGAAAATCAATGAAACTACGACGTATCGCAAATTAACTTAACACACAATGCAAACAAGTTATTGTTGTCCGAAGTGTCAGATATTTTTTAAGGAACCCTTAATATGTTAAGCGTTCACTTCTAATTAAACTGAAAATTTATAAAAAAAAACATTACAAATTGTTTCAAGCGATAACTACATGTTTTATGTTCGACTTTTCGATAAAAATTCAAGAAGTTGGAAAAATGCTCAAATTCTAAGTTTTCCGTCCCAGGATATAGTTTTGAGTTGAACACGGTTAATCCTGGGAAAAAATCGTTCAGCCATTGCCGAGAAAATCTAGTGCATATTTTTGATCACCTCAATCATACGCACAAACATTTGCTAAGAATTTGATCCTGACTCGATTTTTTATTTTATTTTTTTTTTTTAAATCGAAATTAATAATGTTGATTTAACAACCTTTTTTGTTTTCTTCTCCTTCCAGGTAAGCCCAACCAGGCACGGGCAAATTCATGGAACCATTGCAAACCATCTGGCACGGCCGGCAATGGAGACAACGTGCAAGCCTCCTCTTCTCTGTACGTTCAAAGTACACCTGGAACTGGCCACGCGCGAAGAATCGCCTTGTTTTCCACAGTAGAGTAGCGTCTACACAGCAGTGTAATAACAGCCCAGAAGAGGGTCGGGTACAGAGGTATCACTTTGCCATGCTCGACTGATTGCATTTCCTGTGGCGGCTGCATCTGGCTGGGGCTGGGACTGGGCGGGTGGTGGCTTATGGCCAACTCAAGAACCAAGAATCTGCCCGCAACTTTGCTGTCGACGGCAGAAATGCTCGTCGTTGCGTGCGAGAGCCGTTGTCATCATCATCATCGTTGGTTGGTTGTTTGCCGCCACGGCGGGAAAGTCAGTCGGATGTGAAATTCTTGAATTTAACATGAAAATGCTCGAAAGATGGGGGGGCGGGAAGGGCATTGTTGGCTTGGTTATATATATTTTTTTTTCGGTTGGGGTTTTATTATTCAGACAATTTTGCAGCAGTTTTGGTTGGGTTACATCGGGGATCCGGGTGATGGTTGAACAAAGAAAGGAACTTTGAGAGAGGTGTGGATAATAGCTAACGAGTCATAACGGTTTTATAATGCATTAAAGTTTAAAAGTTAGAAACTTCTTCGGTGGTTTATAGAAGACGTGTTATGTTTCCTGATTTTGATTGCTTAAGATTCAAGCGGTGCATATAATGTGATTGGCCTTAAATGGAGTCCTATGTATCCTCAAATGTATCAATTTTATCTCATTTCAAGGATCACCGACTAAAAGTAACTAGATTTCCTGAGCGTCAATCTCATTTACCGATTTATTTCCACCCCTTGAAGGTTCCCTTTTCCAATCGTCACTAAACACTTTAAAACGATTCCTCCCCCACCTCAACGCCTCACGTGTAAAGTAAACACAGGAAGCGAAACCATCTGCCGAAAGTTACTCAACCTCGTAAAAGGTTAATAAACCCTGAACCAACGAAGCAGTCAAACTAAACTTTCGTAGTCAATGAAACGAATCCTGATGGGAAAAATCGTCAATTAAACAGAAACTAGGCGAGGGTGCCACAGCAATTTAGGGAAAGTCTTTCAAAAGCGGAGCTCGGTTCTGTTTAGTCTACAGTCGAAAACGGAAACCGGCAGAGGTAATTTCTAGCGTGTCCGCACAAGAAACAGATGTCGAGCCGATTAAGGTTGTACCGCCGACGAGGACGAACACAAGACGTGCCGCGCGTCTGTTTTGGAAGGATCAATCGAATCGTCGCTGGTGTGATGGCTTGACGCACGTTGATTTTGAACAAATTTAGAAATTCATAACTTGATTGCAATTTGACACTTGTCTTACATTGAAATTTCGACATAATGTCATTATCTTAGCATATTATCTTCTATAAATTCAAGTAACATACGACAAGAAAGCACGTCAACGACTAGCACAAACTTAGAAGGGGGAAAGAAGAACCAATTTGGGCCCTGTTTTGAGCGTAAATATTTACTTTCGCTAGGCCATTAAGAGCGGATATTGATCCGGAACTCTATAAAAACTCAATCGATTTCGGCTCTCTCTAGGATGCGTGGGGGAGTTTGTCCATCAGATTCGAAACGTTTTAAAGAGCAAAACCAGCCGAGCGTGATTGATTTCAATTTTATGACAAATGGCGCTGCAAGCGCAACTATTCATCAGCAAGTCAAAGCTCTAGAAAGTGCTTGCCAATGAAGTGACACACCTCACCGTTGGTTATCAATTTGCATCACCAGACACTCTGTACGGTGATACCCCCAAACCTAACAAGGAAGAAGAAACGCACCCCAAGATACCGACGACCTAGTCTATTTAGATCATTTTTCATGATGAATATTAAATTTACGCCCCCCTCCCTCGCCGCCTCAACTTGCGCCACATGAGTCTCTCTGGCAAGGAAGAGAAAGGATCTCGTTTCTTGGTTGGTTCACCTGGCTTGTTGAATGAATGGTTGCCTTGCTGTTAGGTAAAGCAATACCACGAGGAAGTTGTCAGCGACGACGGAGGTTTCATCTTGTCGAGGGTTGATTAAAATAGTTTCCAACTCGATTTGAAATTTCAACAATATTAAGTTCCAATTATTAAGTTTTATCAATTTTAAAAAAGAAGAATACACTGGTGCTTACACGGCCAAATAAAAATGGTAGTTGTTTTCAATTTAAAACAAGCCTTTATTATTGAAAGACTAACAATTTTATATTAGTGTTTGATCTCAGATAATATACATTAAGGTTAGGAAAAAGGATTGTTTTTCAAATTTATTTGCGTTTGAGGACCGAAAATAATAATTGCAGTTTTAATTGAAAATTAGAAAATTAGAAAATTTCAAACTTTAAAACTTTAAAACTTTTAAACTTTAAAACTTTAAAACTTTAAAACTTTAAAACTTTAAAACATTAAAACTTTAAAACTTTAAAACTTTAAAACTTTAAAACTTTAAAACTTTAAAACTTAAAAACTTTAAAACTTTAAAACTTTAAAACTTTAAAACTTTAAAACTTTAAAACTTTAAAATTTTAAAACTTTAAAACTTTAAAACTTTAAAACTTTAAAACTTTAAAACTTTAAAACTTTAAAACTTTAAAACTTTAAAACTTTAAAACTTTAAAACTTTAAAACTTTAAACTTTAAAACTTTAAAACTTTAAAACTTTAAAACTTTAAAACTTTAAAACTTTAAAACTTTAAAACTTTAAAACTTTAAAACTTTAAAACTTTAAAACTTTAAAACTTTAAAACTTTAAAACTTTAAAACTTAAAACTTTAAAACTTTAAAACTTTAAAACTTTAAAACTTTAAAACTTTAAAACTTTAAAACTTTAAAACTTTAAAACTTTAAAACTTTAAAACTTTAAAACTTTAAAACTTTTAAACTTTAAAACTTTAAAACTTTAAAACTTTAAAACTTTAAAACTTTAAAACTTTAAAACTTTAAAACTTTGCTCAACTCCCACTAACATTTACACACAAGATCCTCTGTAATTATTAAGTCAAATGTAATTACAAAAGCCGACTCGGTCCTAACCAGGTCCTAGTACCGAAAAGAACCTAATAAAACTAATTTTATGGAAAAAAAACTTTAAAACTTTAAAACTTTAAAACCTGAAAACTTTAAAACTTTAAGACCTTAATACTTTAAAACTTCAAAAATATAAAAAAATAAAATAGAAAATTTTAAAATTCAACAAATATCAAGATCGAAAACATCAGAATTGTTTGACATTGAAGACCCTTGAAAAATATACATTTTTTAAGGAAAATTCAACCAGCACACTTTGAACCATTCAAATAAACCGTAAAACGGGGTAAATTGGATAGAATTGAAATTTTTCCACATCATGAAGAGTACAAGTTAAATACGAATGGAATGCTATGGAATCATACTGTCCAGAAAAGAGAAGTTTTCAAAGTATTTCAAGTAGAAGCTTTCATAAAAGTTTAAAAAGTTTAAATAGTTATTTATGTATAATTAAGAAAATGTTGATCAATAGCATTATTTTAATATTCTCAAAGTGTCATGATTTTCTCAATGAACGTTATCTCGAATACGAAAACGGAATGCATTTTCGGATTCTTTTGACAATTTTCCATAAAGAAGAGTTAAAATAGGTTGCGTAAATCATAAATATTATGTGTTTTTAATTATAATTTAAAAAAAGCTTCAAATTTATAGGCATTTTCAACAGAAACATTTCATATGAAACGTGAAAACTTTTGATTCGTGTTTCGAATTCTGTTTAAAATGCAAAATGTGTTTATTAGAAAGCTTATAAACGTACAGTGAGTCAAATATTTGTCCGTACCCCCCCGTACGGGAAATGTTTGTGATATAAAAGTACGTAAAATTCGACTAAAGTGCCATGTTTTATACATCAATCGACGCGGCAGAATGTCCTCTTTAAGACACTGTCATTGGATTTGCAAAAAACTTTTTCTTGAAAAATACAAAAATTGTTTACTGAAAAAAGTCAAAAAAGAGGTCAAATAATTGTCCGTACCCCTAGTAAAAGTACAAAATCTGATCGATTTAAGTGAATTCATTTATGAAATGTTGTTTCAGTGTCAAATACTAGTACCTTTAGCCAGTTTGTGACAACTTTGAACTTCTGATAAGTTTGTTTAGTTATATTATATTAAAAATTGGATTAAATTTAGTTTTTTAAAGTAAAACTTGTCAAAACATTAGTTTATAAACAACTATTTTTATAAAATTGCTATTTTGTGTTGTAAGAGTCTCTATTGAACAAGTTTCAACAATATTTGTTCAAAATATACATTGATTTCATCTTTTTTATTGACATTTTTCGACCAAAAATACTGTTTCGGAACAATACCGTTAAACAATCCGGATTGTCCCGGAACCGGTTCAACGTACAGTGAGTCAAATATTTGTCCGTACCCCCCCGTACGGGAAATGTTTGTGATATAAAAGTACGTAAAATTCGACTAAAGTGCCATGTTTTATACATCAATCGACGCGGCAGAATGTCCTCTTTAAGACACTGTCATTGGATTTGCAAAAAACTTTTTCTTGAAAAATACAAAAATTGTTTACTGAAAAAAGTCAAAAAAGAGGTCAAATAATTGTCCGTACCCCTAGTAAAAGTACAAAATCTGATCGATTTAAGTGAATTCATTTATGAAATGTTGTTTCAGTGTCAAATACTAGTACCTTTAGCCAGTTTGTGACAACTTTGAACTTCTGATAAGTTTGTTTAGTTATATTATATTAAAATTGGATTAAATTTAGTTTTTAAAGTAAAACTTGTCAAAACATTAGTTTATAAACAACTATTTTTATAAAATTGCTATTTTGTGTTGTAAGAGTCTCTATTGAACAAGTTTCAACAATATTTGTTCAAAATATACATTGATTTCATCTTTTTTATTGACATTTTTCGACCAAAAATACTGTTTCGGAACAATACCGTTAAACAATCCGGATTGTCCCGGAACCGGTTCAACCCCTCCGAGGGAAATTTTGTGGTGATCAGATAGAGGACAAAAAAACCCACCTCTTGCAATTTGAAGCATCCAATTTCGTCCACTACAGCCCGATTACGATTCCCTAGTCTGAAATTTGAAATTTTCAAATTCCCCAAGCAAAACATTCTGACCCAGAACGGTACAGAAATTCTCAGCACGGAAAATGAAAATTTCAAATTTCAGACTAGGGACTAGTAATCGGGCTGTAGTGGACGAAATAAGATGCTTCGAATTGCAAGAGGTGGGTTTTTTTGTCCTCTATCTGATCACCACAAAATTTCCCTCGGAGGGGTTGAACCGGTTCCGGGACAATCCGGATTGTTTAACGGTATTGTTCCGAAACAGTATTTTTGGTCGAAAAATGTCAATAAAAAAGATGAAAACAATGTATATTTCGAACAAATATTGTTAAAACTTGTTAAATAGAGACTCTTACAACACAAAATAGCAATTTTATAAAAATAGTTGTTTATAAACTAATGTTTTGATAAGTTTTACTTTAAAAAACTAAATTTAATCCAATTTTAATATAAATTAACTAAACAAACTTATCAGAAGTTCAAAGTTGTCACAAACTGGCTAAAGGTACTAGTATTTGACACTGAAACAACATTTCATAAATGAATTCACTTAAATCGATCAGATTTTGTACTTTTACTAGGGTACGGACAATTATTTGACCTCTTTTAACTTTTTCAGTAAACAATTTTTGTATTTTTCAAGAAAAGTTTTTGCAAATCCAATGACAGTGTCTTAAAGAGGACATTCTGCCGCGTCGATTGATGTATAAAACATGGCACTTTAGTCGAATTTTATGTACTTTTATATCACAAACATTTCCCGTACGGGGGGGTACGGACAAATATTTGACTCACTGTATATAATCTAATCTAATCTAATCTAATCTAATCTCATCTAACAAAAGCGTAGCTTATAAACTATGTAAACATTTATATTATTTATTTAAATATATATTTTTTAAAAATGATGTAATCAACCTTAACGATAGTAAATTTCACGTCTACATATTTTTGTTACGTCTTAAATCTGATTTTAGCAAGAAAAACTATCACCCCGAAAACCAAGTATCAAAATTTTTGAAGTACTATTTTAAAAAAGCAATATTTTAAACCTTTTTTCAAAAATGGTGCCAGTAACTAGTGTGGCCTTAAAAATTATAATCTTGAGAAAAATCTTAAATAACGCTGAAACGCTCAACCAAACCACAATTGAAAACGAAGCATTTTATGAAAAAATTAAAGAAAATTCAAAACAGGTTTTTTGCAAATGATTTTTTTACAAAATTATTTTATGAGGGTAATTCTCCGCCAACTCACACAGCAGTTGCCCCGACCCCTCTTCGATTTGCGTGAAACTTTGTCTTAAGGGGTAACTTTTGTCCCTGACCACGAATCCGAGGTCCGTTTTTTGATATCTCGTGACGGAGGGCGGTACGACCTTCCATTTTGAACATGCGAAAAAGAGGTGTTTTCAATAATTTGCAGCCTGAAACGGTGATGAGATAGAAATTTGGTGTCAAAGGGACTTTTGTGTAAAATTAGACGCCCGATTTGATGGCGTACTCAAAATTCCGAAAAATGTATTTTCATCGAAAAAAACACTAAAAAGTTTAAAAATTCTCCCATTTTCCGTTACTCGACTGTAAATTTTTTTGGAACATGTCATTTTATGGGAAATTTAATGTACTTTTCGAATCTACATTGTCCCAGAAGGGTCATTTTTTCATTTAGAACAAAATTTTTCATTTTAAAATTTCGTGTTTTTTCTAACTTTGCAGGGTTATTTTTTAGAGTGTAACAATGTTCTACAAAGTTGTAGAGCAGACAATTACAAAAATTTTGATATGTAGACATAAGGGGTTTGCTTATAAACATCACGAGTTATCGCGATTTTACGAAAAAAGTTTTGAAAAAGTTACTTTTTGCGTTTCTCTTTGTTTCATCGTCCGTGTCTGTCGCGGGTGACCATGAATGGCCATGATCGATGACGACCAACTTTTTCAAAACTTTTTTTCGTAAAATCGCGATAACTCGTGATGTTTATAAGCAAACCCCTTATGTCTACATATCAAAATTTTTGTAATTGTCTGCTCTACAACTTTGTAGAACATTGTTACACTCTAAAAAATAACCCTGCAAAGTTAGAAAAAACACGAAATTTTAAAATGAAAAATTTTGTTCTAAATGAAAAAATGACCCTTCTGGGACAATGTAGATTCGAAAAGTACATTAAATTTCCCATAAAATGACATGTTGCAAAATTTTTTACAGTCGAGTAACGGAAAATGGGAGAGTTTTTAAAACTTTTTTAGTGTTTTTTTCGATGAAAAATACGTTTTTTCGGAATTCTGAGTACGCCATCAAATCGGGCGTCTAATTTTACATAAAGTCCCTTTGACACCAAATTTCTATCTCATCACCGTTTCAGGCTGCAAATTATTGAAAAACACCTCTTTTTTCGCATGTTCAAAAATGGAAGGGGTCGTACCGCCCCTCCGTCACGAGATATCAAAAAACGGACCTCGGATTCGTGATCAGGGACAAAAGTTACTCCTTAGGACAAAGTTTCACGCAAATCGAAGAGGGATCGGGGCAACTTTTCCCGATTTCGTGTGAGTTGGTAGAGAATTACCCATGAGCAAACTCATAATATTACAAAATCATAACCAGGTGGCAACTTTTTTTTGTCCCTGCTTCTGTATGACTAAAAAGTGGCAGGTTTTGACCCCGAAAACATTTCAAAAATTCAGATATTAGAAAAATGATTTTTTTGTTAAAAATTTTACTTCAGCAAATTGATTTATCCAAGTAACTACCTTTTATATCTGAATAGTTTTATTAATCTAAATTGTCAAAACCTATAACTTTGCCATATACACCAGATGGCTGTTCAACCCCTCTGCGTGGCTTTTTCTTCTTCCAATGTTTCAACTTTTTGTGAGGTGGAAAGTGCTTAAAATATTTTAATATTTTTATTCATATTTTTGACATTTCCAAATATTGAACGTCCCTACCAACCACCCTTCCTCCCCCCCAACAACTATTAAGATGTGGCCCGCGCGTGTTGCTTCCCGGTCATGCTGCTCCGCTCGACTACGCTTCAAACGATACATTGTATGAATAAATTTGCATCTGCTTGCTAGTCAGTCAGCCAGCCAGCCATCCTGGGGGCGCCCGGGAAGAGGTTACCGGAACGTTCCAGACCTTCAAACCGGGGAGCAGCTTCTTGGGGGCACTTTCACCAACCCCAACCAAAACCAACAGGGCATTCGTCAATAAGGGAAGGCGGGTGTGGAAATGGGGATGAACTTTTCCTCCTTGAAACCCCCTCGTCGAAGAAAACCGGTCCCTGAGAGTTATGGAGTTGTTCGGGAGGCTCGACTTGCGGGATGCAAACGATCATCACTGAATTTGAGGAAGAAAGCTGCTGTTGCGGAGTGGGTGGTTTGGGGGAGGGGTGTGGGTGGCAAACAAGTGAAAGCTGGTTAAACTTGATTTGATTACGTTTTCTTCAAGGTTTTTCTTCCCCCAGCGTTCGGAGGTCTGGTTCTGGGGAAAAGGCCTCGCTCGACTCTTGTTTTCATCCGCCGACACGCCGAGACCGAGACCTCGAGGAAGGCTCGTTTTTGACACGTTTGGGAAATATTTTCCTCGGTTTTTCGAAGAGGGAAGATGCCTTCGCCACATTAGCAATTTAAATTCGTATCATTTTAGCTTATTTATATACGAGAGAAAATGGCTCAATCTCGTTATAGACCGGTTCGTTCGTTGGTTTGGCCCCCGCAAAAGTTGTGTACTCTGCTTTGTTTTGAAATACGCGCTCTGGAAAGGGAGAAGGATGAATCTTGGGGAGTTGTTATCCAACGTGTAAGCTTGGCACGCGCGTGGTGTGGTTGATTTGAAGTTGATTGAATTTTGGGGCAGGGATGATGTGAACTTCTTGTTGCAAAATGATGAAATATTCATCGGGGTTGTTGGCTGCTCGTTTAATCGATTTATACGATTTTTGAACGATATTTTCATTGAACATGAAAACATTTTTGAATAAATTGAAAAAAGTTAATTATTAATGTAGGTTATTTAACTTGTCAGCAAACTACCAAGAATCCCCAAAATAGAATGAAAACTTCCGGGAACCGTGGTGTAGGAGTAAGCGAGGTTGCCTCTCACCCAGTCGGCTTGGGTTCGATCCCAGAAGGTCCCGGTGGCAAATTTTGAGACGAGATTTGTCTGATCACGCCTTCCGTCGGACAGGGAAGTAAATGTTGGTCCCGGTCTAACCTAGTGATTAGGTCGTTAGCTCAGTCCAGGTGTAGGAGTCGTCTCTCTGGGTCCTATCTCGGTGGAGTCGCTGATAGGCAGTTGGACTCACAATCCAAAGGTCGTCAGTTCGAATCCCGAGGTGGATGGAATCTAAGGTGTAGAAAGAGGTTTGCAATTGTCTCAACAATCAAGCCTTCGGACACCTAGTTTCGAGAAGGAATCTCGCAATCGAGAACGCCAAGGTAATGCTGTAGAGCTCATAATTTGATTTTTTAAAATAAAATCTGGGACTTAAAAACATGAACAAAATTTTACCAATAGTTTATCTTGTAGGAACTTTTAATATTATTTTGGGTATATTTGGTTCCTTTGATCAAAAGGGTCTCAAAATATTTTTTAATAATGTTTGCAGGGAAAAAGCTTCTTGTCTCTATAGGACAGTTTGATAGCGCCTAAGTTCCAAAAGTTATGCAAAATGTTATCCGAAAATCAAATTACAAAACAAAAACAAAAACAAAAACAAAAACAAAAACAAAAACAAAAACAAAAACAAAAACAAAAACAAAAACAAAAACAAAAACAAAAACAAAAACAAAAACAAAAACAAAAACAAAAACAAAAACAAAAACAAAAACAAAAACAAAAACAAAAACAAAAACAAAAACAAAACCAAAAACCAAAAACCAAAAACCAAAAACCAAAACCAAAACCAAAACCAAAACCAAAACCAAAAACCAAAACCAAAAACCAAAACCAAAACCAAAACCAAAACCCAAAACCAAAACCAAAACCAAAACCAAAACCAAAACCAAAACCCAAAACCAAAACCAAAACCAAAACCAAAACCAAAACCAAAACCAAAACCAAAACCCAAAACCAAAACCAAAACCAAAACCAAAACCAAAACCAAAACCAAAACCAAAACCAAAACCAAAACCAAAAACCAAAAACCAAAAACCAAAAACCAAAAACCAAAAACCAAAAACCAAAAACCAAAAACCAAAAATCAAAAACCAAAAACCAAAACCTGTTTTGAAGTTATTTTTATTTATTTGTCTAAGTTCAACTGAAAAGTATGTTTTGCCATGAATGAAATAGAGAACGCTACATTCTGGCCTAGAATTCCACTTAGTCTCTATGACTATCGCCTTTTATATGCACAGACTTCCTGGCTGCCAGACTTTTCCATTTGCATATTTCATAAGGTGCTTTGCGAAGGCACCGCATTACCACATTGTTCCGAAACAGAGGAAAACTTTTACACAATGCACAACCGCGCAATAGTGTATTAGCTTACAATAAAACCCATGGAACGTTTTAAAATAGTGAGATCTTTCTAAAGAGGAGTTTGTTTCGTGAATTTCTTAAAGCTTTTATGCCTCAAACTAAACTAATTTGCTTCAACATCAAGCTGAACTGTCCGGAAACTCAAACAAGCTGAAAGGACACGCACGTGATCGGAATATTGACCTTGCCGAAAGTTTATCCCTGCAGGGAGAACTTTTGCGTTCCTTGAACGACTAGGAGCACTGACTGATGGTCGCCATGAACTTGCTCGACGCCTTCCCCGAAGACGACCCATCTGCCCGTCACTGGTCTAATCCATCTCGGAAATCGGATTTTCGCTAGCTCCAGAAGTGCGCGCGAGGTGCTTGATGGTGGCAAAGTTTTCGGGGTGATTTTTTACGCCATTTTGTCAGTTTTTAGATGAAAGAGGTTGAAACATGGTTTAGGATTGGGGGAAAACGAAAAACGATTTTTTGCGTTTATGACCTTTTTGCAGAACAGAAGACTTTTTAGTGGTTTGAAGTAGAACATTGTGACGCACAGATGAACTCCCTGAACTGGATTTAATTCACCAGGAGAAGCTCCATGAATTGGTAACCACTTACCAAGATGCACTCCATGAATTACTCATTACATTAAAAAATGAATTTCATGAAATGGTCATCATATATTGAGATCGTCTTTTACCAAGATGAGCTCCATGATTTTGTCATCACTTTTCTGAGCAAACTTTTCAGGGTGAAATCATGAACTCACCAAAATGAACTCCAAGAAATAGTCATAATCTATCAAGGTGAACTTCGTGAAATGATCCTCATTTACCAATATGAACTCCATAAAATGGTGGTCATCGCTTTCCAAAGTGTAGCACAACTAGATGAACTCCATGAAATGGTCATAACTCACAAAGATGAACTCCATGACGAGAAACGTTTTAGTCTCACCCAATATTTTCCGCAATCCATCACCATCATTGCCAGCCACCTTGAACTTGGACTTCTCCAATCTTTCGAGCAGTCACCGCTGTCAGCGATCGCCCCTCGGAGTTTGATCGATGGTGATGCCGGTGGCGTCAAAGTCAAACCGGCCGGAAAAATAAATCTCTAATCAAAGCTCAAACCAAGGTTGGAAGCTCACCCACCGTTTGGCGCGTCTTGGACAGATCATCGAGTGCTGATGGGAAAGAAAAACAACACCGAAAATCGCCAAGTTTGACTCTGGAGACCCTCGCCGCTTTAGGTCGATCCACAGTCCACAAATTTAGCACTGGCCGCCGATGATGGTGTGGGGTTGATTAAGGTTGCCGTTTTGACACGGGAGGGTTGAGTTTTTTGGTTTGGTTGAGAGAGATTGATTAATTGGAGGTTGTTTGTTTGAGGTTAGGTTTGTTGTTTGCAATTTACGGTTTGAGGCTAGTCGGCAATATGGCGCAAACATGATTTGAACGGATTTTTTGGTTAGCATCCGCAACTTTTGATTTGAGTAAATTGTTATCTAACAGTTGTACCAGCCGCCGACTGACAAACTCGATTATGAATACTTGTTACGGCGAAAGATTCACTTCTTGGAGTTCTTGGATGACCCAGGACATGCCATACTACTAATAGAATAACCTTCTATTGTCACTGAAGCTATATGAGTAGGATCTGGGAATAAAATCCGACGATCTCCTACACGGAAAGAAGGTTAATCGTGAATTTTACTCAAATTTAGTAAAAAATACAAAAAAAGTTTATTTTTCAACCACCATTTTTTTTAGTTAGAAATCCTCAAAAAAGCCCTGGATTTGACAGTTTAAACCTTTTACCCAGCCTCTTGGCTGCTTTTGCTAGCTTTTTTGCTATTTGGTAGGTATTTTGGTTAGTCTTGCCGAGCAGTTAGGTGTCGAATTGTGTTGCTTATTTTTCTTTAAAAGTGTCCTAAATACCCATGTCAATTCAAATGTAATTTTACAATACTACTTAATCTTATGCGTTTTCAAGCCTTTTTAAAAATTACCTTAGATTTTTTCTGAACAACGGTAAAAAATAGGTTTTTATCTCATTTTGATATTTTTTTACGTTGGTTCAAAAAATACAAAAAATAAAAAACATTAGCTAATTTCTCATTATTAATATTAGCTCAACTAAATTCAGCTAAATTTAATTAAATTAAACAATGAATAACTTTTTTTTAAAAACTTTAACGAAACTGAATAAAATTTTATTCAATTTGACAAAATTCAACTAAATAGAAAAACAAATAACAAAATTTTGTTTAATTTTAAAGCTAAACACTTGAAATTACAGGCCACGGTGTCAACATTTGAATGAAAAAAGTGTTTTAAAATGCATCATTCACCTGTCCAGTTGTTTTGCAATCATTGATTTCTAAAATTTCTTAATACTGACGAAAATTTTATTTTTGCGACAAAAATATTTTTTTGCGGTGCTGTACATTGTAATTTTATAAAAGTTGAAAATATTTTTAAACGAGTCCAAACATGTTAAATATGACTATCAATGCAGAAAAAGGCAATCAAGATTGTTCTCAGTTGATTAGACTTCTATTTCCATTGAAATTTTGATATTTTTTTGAAAAAATATTTTTTGACTCCTGATTTTTCGGACCAATATTGAATGGAGGGGGGGGGGGGGGCGGCATAGACTTTGAAAAATATTTGCAACGGCCTAACTTATTTTAAATAAATTTAACTAAAGTTAACTTAGTTAAACTTTATTGAAATTATTTAAACATAATTCAACTTTTTAACTTAATTCAACTTTTAAACTAAATTTGACTTAATTAAAACTTATGTAACTTTGGGTCTCGTGGCGCAGGGGTAGCGGCTTCGGCTGCCGATCCCGATGATGCTATGAGACGCGGGTTCGATTCCCGCCTTATCCACTGAGCTTCTATCGGATGGTGAAGTAAAACGTCGGTCCCGGTTTCTCCTGTCTCGTCAGAGGCGCTGGAGCAGAAATCCCACGTTAGAGGAAGGCCATGCCCCGGGGGGCGTAGTGCCAATAGTTTCGTTTTTTTTTTTCGTTTTCGTAACTTTATCAAACTTAATTTAACAAAAAAAAAATAAAATAAACTTTAACCAAATTAACCCTTTCCCACCCAGAGCAAAATCGAGATTTTTTACGTTTCCGCATTACTCGTAACTGGATGGACCAAACTGGACACAATTTTAGTGGTTATTAGTTAATATTCTATATTAACTAAAGCAGGTTGAAAAAATGAATGGTAACAGAGAAATTTAATTTTGAATCCAAAAATTAGTGGTGCTCTGGAGTAACCATTGCCGTTAGAGGGTTAAATTGAATTTAAGTGAGTTCTGACAAATTTAATAAAATTCAAATAAATATACCCAAATTAAACTTAATTCAACAAAAAATAACTAAACATAATCAAGTTTATCTATGCTCATTTTATATTATTTTATTTAATTGAACTCAAGTTTACTTAACAAAACTTAATGAAACTTGATTTTACTTAATATAACATATTTTGACTGAATTACATTCTATTTCCACTTATTTTTTTTAATTTTTCTATATTTTACATAGTGTTCGTTTATTCTACTTAATTAAACCAGAAAAAAATTAATTTAATTTAATTTAATTTTACTGAATTAAAATTTATTAATTATTTTTTTCTAAATTTTAATAAATAAATTTAATTTTACCTTAATTTACCCAATTGCTTAAATAAGGCCCAATTGAGTTTAAATAAGGCCGTTGCAAATATTTTTATAAAGTTTATGTCGCACCCACCGACCTCTCCCCCTCTCCTTAAAGTCGGCAGATAATCAGGGGAAAAAATATATTTTTTCGAAAAACTTCAAAATTTTAGTAAAAATGCATCTATTTTTGAAAACTACTGATTGGAAAGCTACTGGACGCATGCAAAATGCATTTTGAAACACTTTTTTCATCCAAATGTTGAAATCTTGGCTTGTAATTTAAATTTTTATAGTTCTTTTTTTATTTCTACCACCTCTTGCTCTTGCACTTTCAAACAAAACACATAATCATCACAAAACTCCGCAAACTGAGCGGCTCAAACAGGATCAAACACAATACGAGACCTTCTCTTGCTTTGTTTTGGTCTCAAACTGATGATCTGTCAGTTTTGGATAGCAAATCAGCAATCAGAGAGCTATTTCATCAATCCCAGGTTGGTTAATTTAGCTGTAATTTTAGCTAATTCAACAAAAAAAATCACGGTTTCATTAATTTGATGCCAGATAATTTAAATTGTAAAATTTTAGATGGAACTCCTTTCCGTGTATTTGTAACGGCGATACATTCAAAGGTCTTAATCTCTGGGTGTCCTGGGATGACCCAGGTCAACTTACAATACCGTCAAAATAGTTTACCGTAGTAGTTGAAGCTTTGGGAGAATGATCTGAGGTTTAAAACTGACAATCTGTTGCTTGTTACGCCGTTAGATTCACAGGTATTAACTCCTAGAATGCATTGGAAGACCTAGGTCCTAGAACATCCCATCACTCCCTGTTGACCTACCAGCATTTCCCACACTTGCTCGGATAATTCGCTCATTAATCGTTCTCCAAACAAACCCTCCTCCTTGTATTGAACCTGGTCCGATCGGAACTAGAAATCAACACCCTAATAGTCGTTGCACAACAGCGCCGTTGTCGTCGTTGTTGATTGATGAGAACGAAGATAAACACCGTCACCGCGACAATTCCGCTTCGAATTAGCATATCAATGAGGGGGTCGAGGTGCAAACCTCGCCTGCGGAATGCGGAATGTGTTCACACGTTAATCGATTTGGAGTCCCCTATGTCGTTGGATGGGTTTAGCCGATGCACGTGTCCCACACTCTTGGGTGGGTCATTTCGTCGAATGGACAAATTAGTTTTCGACCAAACGACCCAACCCCCCTCTTTGCACACAACCAAACAAAGCAGGACAGTTCCGTTCCGCGGGGTAGGTCATCGGGTCATCAGTCACCGTGTCATTGTCGTCACACCGAGAGGTGCGACGGCGAACCCCCTTCCGGTGGACATCCGTGACTCAGACGAGGAAAGCATTGACGGCATAACGATCCACATTAGTCTCGGTCGCGCGTGTTGACGCCGGATTAAGCGCTCAAGGTTACGGAAGGTCTTCACGGCTTACGGTGACATCAATTACAATATTTCTGTCGTGACCGTGACCGAACCTGGCATTGACGACCACTGGAAGGAAGCGCAACACAATGTGTAATTTATTAATTTTTATTACTTTTATTAATCTCTTGCTCGCGCGTATGGCTTGATTTAAATGTTTTAATGGAAAACGTGAGTTGAATGCGGCACTCGAGGAGTGATGCAACGAGTTGAGTTGTCGTGAACAAGCTCTGAGCTGGCCGTGTTGTTGTCCGGTAAGGATTTTCAATCAACCTCCACGTTGACTGAACAAATTCGCGCGCCCTCCTTTGGCGACGGGGACAACCTTAGTCCAAGGAGAAGCTTGGAAGATAAGTCACTCCATCACAGGGGATGACTTGTGAATCTTGGGGCTGCTGTGACTTGTAGCAGGGTAGTTCTCTGTGAACTGACATTTGATTAATTATTGTAATGTAACTTCACTCTTGAAGTCCAGCAGCGATAATCTATCGTTATCGTTATCGTTATTTCGATATTTGTATCGCCGATAATGGACGATAACTATTTTTTTTAAGTCAATCTAAAATTGACCTAATTCAACTAAATCATGTTAAATTTTCACTACTTTAACTAAGAAATAGTAGTAAGTTTCAAAGTATAGGGTATTTTAACCAATAGTGGACCCCCTAGTAGAGCCAAAGCGCATTTTTTTACAATTTTTCAATATTTTAAGCACTTTTTCATAACTCTTTGTACAAAACAATGAAATCCCAAGTCTTTTGAACAATTTTGACTATTTGTTTCATCAGTTATTTGTTTTTGAGCAGAAAAATAGCAAATTGAAAATAAAGTGTTTTTGCCTATTATGGACCCCCTATTCCTATAGTGGACCCTGGTCCACAATCGGATTATGGACCCTGGTCCACTATAGGAAAACTGTTATTTTTATACCAAATGTAATTTAGCATAATGAATAAAAGATTAACTTTGCTCACTTTTCATCATTAACAAATATGTTTTGTTAACAATTTTGGCTTAAAACAACAAACACAAACCTAACAGACATTTAAACACATTTATTTCCGAAAAAGATCAGAGAAAACGTTTCAAAAACTACTGTAAACATAAAAATGATCAAAAATGTAATTTTGATGCATTTTTTTCATATTAATTACATAAATAGTTGACCGAAACAAAACAATAGATTTGTTTACAGTTACTGATAAAATCACGCTTGTTTATTTTCCAAATATGTTTTGTTATTGATTTATCATTATAAAATACCATTTCAAACTTCAATTTTGATGTTTCAGTTAAGTGCAATGAAGTATAGTTTTGATTAATTATAAATTCTTACGGCTTCAGCATTTTTGGTACTTTTAACATGAAAACAGCTATATTCAAACTCATAATTGAAAAAATATGCAATTAGGTTGATAACAGCAAGCATTTATAATATGTTTAAGAGAAACTTTTGCTAAAATACACAGTTTTCTTCATTTTTGAAGGCTAAATTAACAGGGGTCAACTTTTGGAAAAGTAAGGATTTTCGTTGTCCTATATTGGACCCCCAAATTTTTGCTCGAAAATGAGCAGTTCTTCGTTTTATTTTAGTCAAGTTCCTTAAACTTGCATTATCTCGACTTACTAAAGTTAAATAATCAATCAAAAAATGATTGGAAAGTTAATTCAATCATAAAATATAAATGTTGTTTTGTTGTGAAAATGTTACTGACCATGGCTGATTTCAGACGTCGAACTCAAAACACTTATTTTGGCGAAGAGGACACTTCAATGTCAGTCAACATTGTTTTTAATGATGCTGAACTTGCCAAATAAAAGATTCGCAGACAAAACACGCTTGAAATTGTGATTTTATTCAATTTTTCATCAAAAACCCTTCAGAGGGTCCACTATAGGAAATGGGTCCACTAATGGATAACGTACCCTAAATGCTCAAAATTGTTCACAAAATATCGTATTTGTTCGAAAGAACTCAAATTTTCATAGTTTGCAATTATATTATAGGTATCAAACGAAATTTTGTATGCTTTTTCCATTCAATAGAGTTTTTGTTAGAATACTAAAATTTTCACAAAACATTGTATTTTTTCGACAATACTATCATTTTCAAAATTTGCAATATGGCGGAATTTTGCAATTTTTTCACTTCATTAGGCTTGTACAAATTTTATTTAAAGTTTCTGACTGCCCCCGACCCCCGACCCCCACCTTCAACGTTGACCCGAAAAATCAGGGAGCAAAAGAATATTTTTTCAAAAAACTTCAATATTTTAATGCAAATTTAAGTGCAATCAGTTGAATTCAATTTAAAATGCATTCCCCTGCGTTTAGAATCATTGTTAGCATGTTTGGGTTGATTTTAAAATCTATTGATTTTTTGAAAATTTTCGATGTTTATTATTGCAAAAAGTTTGTTTAGCTTAAATTTTTGTTCTCGTCAAATTTTACATTTTTTGAAAACTAATGATTGCAAAACAACTAAACTAGTTTAAAATGCAATTTCAAACATTTTTTCCATGCAAATGTTGAAACTATGGCCTGTTAAACCTTAAAAAATATTTGCTTCGGCCTTAGGGTTTTTAATATTAAAATTTACACAAAATAACGTTTTTTTCTTAAATACTAAACTTTTCAAAATTTTCAATGTGGAATTTTGTATGTTATTTCACCTCATTTGGGGTTTTTAAAGAAAATTCTAAAATTTTCACAAAATAACATATATTTTCGAAAATACTCAAATTTTCAAAATAATCAATATGGGTATCTTACGAAGTGAAATTTGTTTTGCATTTTCACATCACTCGAGTTTTTGTTTGAAATTATTAAATTTCCGCAAAATATCGTATTTTTCGCAAGAACTCAAATTTTCAAAATTTGCAAAGAAAGCGATATTTTGAATGCATTTTTATTGTATTATTATTTTTGTAAATCACAAAATTTTCACAACATATCGTATTTTTATAAACTAGAACTTCTATAATTTTAAAATATGCATAATTACGAAACGATGCAAAATTTTATATGAAAAATACAAAATTTGAATGTATGTTTGAAGCATGCAAATTTCGCTTCGTTTGATACGCATATTGCAAATTTTGAAAATTTGAGTATTTTCGAAAAAAACGGTATTTTGCGATATTTTTTGTATTTTTCAAATAAAACTCTAATGAAGTGAAAAAACATACAAAATTTCGCTTCGTTTGATACCTATATTGCAAACTTAAAAAAAAAAATGAGTATTTTAAACAAATATGGTATTTTGTGAACAATGTTGAGTACTTATAAATATATTCTTGGTAAAAACATTGAAAATTTTACATGATTTTGTTGAATTAAGTCTATTTTTGAAATATTTTAAAAATTAGTCACCGTCCATTTTCGGCGACAAGACTATCACCGATAGAATTATCAAAATAACGATAACGATAACGATAAAGAAAGATTATCGTTATTGTCCCGACGATAATATTATCGACGATATTTTATCGATTTACAAACTCGAAATGGGGAAAATGGGGATTTGTTGCGCAGATTTTAGACCGACAAGGTATAAGTTCTAACAAAGTAGTAAAAATTTCACTTCCCAAACACAGACGTTAACTTTAAACACCCAGAATGCTCAATTATCTCTTGGTATAGAAATCATCCAGGTCGATCAGATTGCCGTTGCCTTTCGCCGTTGACGTTTGACAGCGGCGGCGGTGGGTTTTCTAATCGCAGCAACCAGTGCTGCCATTTGTCCGGAATTTTCATTTTACGCTGGAAGAGCCTCAGAAACGGACGTGAGAGCGAACGCTGGCCAATATACATATCATAATTCTGAAAATTAAATCTTGCCATGTAATGTGATCAACAACCCGGATTTTCGAGCCGATGTCAAGAAATTGTGGAACGAATCCAACATTAACAGAACAACTTACTGTCGGAGACGCCGATTCCGCGTCTTCGTGAGAAAAAATCTCAGAACGATGACCTGATTTGTTTAAAGGTTTTCGCCAAACGGAAGATAAGGATACACACATATTGTCTGGTGAGTTGTTTGAGACCTTCCAGGGGTGAAATTTTGTTCGACACAAAGCCGGAGTTCCATACAAAAAAGGGATGCACGGTCCATTTACATGAATGGCTTGGTAATGACCTATTTTAAATCTGGTGGCTTATCAAACTTGGTGCTACGATTCTTCATCAGGAGTGTCTATGAAAAATCTGAGCTGGACGATGCAGCTGATGATCATGATTATAGAGTTTCACGTCCGTGTTAGAGAAATGCATGCTAAGAGTTGAACAAGCACTTACAACACATTTTTTAACACTGCATAGTTTCAAATTACTGGTAAAGTTCAGATTGAACTAATCTTGTCGTTTATTCTCCCGAGACTTGCGTTAATGCCATGCTGTGCGACCGCACATGTGTTCAAGTTCAAAGACGCACACGACCTAACTAACTAGCTATGCTGAGGAGGAGGGCGCGCACCAAGTACAACTGGTAGGCAAGTGTTTCGCACCACATCTGAACGTGCCTCCATGTAACAAGCAAGTCGTCAGTCGCACAAGCTTGACCTTCACCGAGCGAGTAATCGTCAATCAGTTTGCTGGCTGCTGTTTATGGTGTCGACATCTACCAGCTGATGTGTTATTGTTTGCCTTACAAAGTGTCCATTTTGGGACGACCCCGGAGATATCGTGCGACGTCCATAAAAAGTGTGCTTGCGCCGGGTGTCGTGTACTTGCATGCAACATACGAGTGTGTGTGTGTAGATTTACGACGATTTTCACGGTCAAAGCCAAAACAATCGAGCCGGACTCCGCAAACTGATTGGGTTTGTGGAGGATGGTACTAAAACGGTAGCACGATCGTATGCTAATGTTGACGATTGCTAATTATGGTCGGCAAAAACATTATGGACGGAGAGCCTTCGAAATTAGCGGCAATGTCAGCCGTGTGGCGTGTATGACATGTTGATCGCGTTTGGAGATTTGTGTTTAAGCTTGAAAAGGTGATGGAAATCTATGTTTTAAGGACTGTGTAAGACTTCACTGACTTTAAATCTTTATAAAAAAAAATAAGATCTACTCCGGTACTAGGAGAATATGTTTTAATGAATAAATCAAGTATTTCTTCAACATTACTCAATATTTCTTTGTAAGTTTATTAGACCAACAAAGAAACACATTTTTTTAATGGTACACTATTGGACATCTTCAAAGATGCTCAAGCTGATTTTTGATGTTTTAAACTGTATGCCATAAATATTTAAAATGGAACAATCACCCGCTTATGTAAAAACTGTAAAAGTCAGCTGCTCACAAAAAGCCAAACCCCATCGTGTGAATCGTGTAAATATTGATTTTCATCCGTGGCACCACCACCACCACCATCATCGTTCCATTCTCAAACCGGCAGTGAACTATGCCATGGAACGAACCATCGTTAAACGAACGAACACAAAAAAAATCACCTGACTCATATTTAATATTCCATAATGATGGCTAAGGTCATTCATTCTTGGCACGCCACCACCGCCAAACTGCTGGTGGAGCTCGAGCCGCAGTGGATGGCAAACCTTTAATTACTTCATTTTTTTTGCGCTTTGAAAACACACGAAGCTTTCGGAAGTTCAACAGTGTGTTTAACGCGATTTATTCATGGTTGGTTAGCGGTGGTTGATTCCTGGGTCGCAACCCCCCGAAGAGCCAAAGTCGTCAAAGTTGTGGGGAAGGGGTTTATGTACTAATGAACTCACCGATACAATTAGTACCGCAAGAGTGTTTAACTAATTTAGACATTTTTTCTCTCTCTTTGTTTGATTTCAGGTAAGCTTTCGTGGATTGCGTTTGAAGAAATGCATGCTAAGAGTTGAACAAGCACTTACAACACATTTTTTAACACTGCATAGTTTCAAATTACTGGTAAAGTTCAGATTGAACTAATCTTGTCGTTTATTCTCCCGAGACTTGCGTTAATGCCATGCTGTGCGACCGCACATGTGTTCAAGTTCAAAGACGCACACGACCTAACTAACTAGCTATGCTGAGGAGGAGGGCGCGCACCAAGTACAACTGGTAGGCAAGTGTTTCGCACCACATCTGAACGTGCCTCCATGTAACAAGCAAGTCGTCAGTCGCACAAGCTTGACCTTCACCGAGCGAGTAATCGTCAATCAGTTTGCTGGCTGCTGTTTATGGTGTCGACATCTACCAGCTGATGTGTTATTGTTTGCCTTACAAAGTGTCCATTTTGGGACGACCCCGGAGATATCGTGCGACGTCCATAAAAAGTGTGCTTGCGCCGGGTGTCGTGTACTTGCATGCAACATACGAGTGTGTGTGTGTAGATTTACGACGATTTTCACGGTCAAAGCCAAAACAATCGAGCCGGACTCCGCAAACTGATTGGGTTTGTGGAGGATGGTACTAAAACGGTAGCACGATCGTATGCTAATGTTGACGATTGCTAATTATGGTCGGCAAAACATTATGGACGGAGAGCCTTCGAAATTAGCGGCAATGTCAGCCGTGTGGCGTGTATGACATGTTGATCGCGTTTGGAGATTTGTGTTTAAGCTTGAAAAGGTGATGGAAATCTATGTTTTAAGGACTGTGTAAGACTTCACTGACTTTAAATCTTTATAAAAAAAAATAAGATCTACTCCGGTACTAGGAGAATATGTTTTAATGAATAAATCAAGTATTTCTTCAACATTACTCAATATTTCTTTGTAAGTTTATTAGACCAACAAAGAAACACATTTTTTTAATGGTACACTATTGGACATCTTCAAAGATGCTCAAGCTGATTTTTGATGTTTTAAACTGTATGCCATAAATATTTAAAATGGAACAATCACCCGCTTATGTAAAAACTGTAAAAAGTCAGCTGCTCACAAAAAAGCCAAACCCCATCGTGTGAATCGTGTAAATATTGATTTTCATCCGTGGCACCACCACCACCACCATCATCGTTCCATTCTCAAACCGGCAGTGAACTATGCCATGGAACGAACCATCGTTAAACGAACGAACACAAAAAAAATCACCTGACTCATATTTAATATTCCATAATGATGGCTAAGGTCATTCATTCTTGGCACGCCACCACCGCCAAACTGCTGGTGGAGCTCGAGCCGCAGTGGATGGCAAACCTTTAATTACTTCATTTTTTTTGCGCTTTGAAAACACACGAAGCTTTCGGAAGTTCAACAGTGTGTTTAACGCGATTTATTCATGGTTGGTTAGCGGTGGTTGATTCCTGGGTCGCAACCCCCCGAAGAGCCAAAGTCGTCAAAGTTGTGGGGAAGGGGTTTATGTACTAATGAACTCACCGATACAATTAGTACCGCAAGAGTGTTTAACTAATTTAGACATTTTTCTCTCTTTGTTTGATTTCAGGTAAGCTTTCGTGGATTGCGTTTGAAGAGGAGCTGGCAGTGAAGGTTGCACGACGGTGAAGCCGTCGCACCGGAAGAGGGCGGAAACGTCAAATAGGGTTGAGTGGGGTTATGGAGCTTTTGAAACTGTTGACAAGGTTTTTCAAATTTCAATAAAATAATTGCACGTTATCAAATTTGCAATTCTTTCCCAATTTCAACAAAATTCTAACTAAATTCCAACTATTTGCATCATATCTCAATGTATGTCATAACGGTGAAAACTTCTGCCAAAACTCACACACGATAAACTTGGACGATTTTATCTGCTCACACGTTCGCGAGACGTAGCGATTGTAGCAAAGTCCAAGTTTTATGGAGTTTGCTCCAGTTCGGTGGCAGCGACATCCTTGCGAAGGATGATAAAATGTAGGATTTGCGGTGCCACCGAGATGATGTTTATTTTTTCGTTTTTCTTCAAGTAGGGTAATGATCCAATTTTGGGCCGATTTGATTTATTGAAAAAAAGAATCATAATTGAAAGGAAAATGCAGTTGGAAACGTAAAACTCGTATAACTTTTTTTGTTGAAAATGAAATACAAGTGAAAAAGAAAAATAATTTGACAGCTCTATATTACCAAAAATTTACGAAAAAAAGTCATACTCATTTTCTACAATGAGGAATAAAAAGAGGACATAAACAACTTTGAATATGAAAATGTATGTAAAGTCTCATATCTACAAAATTTTACATACCTTGTGATTAATAATGTCATGCTTAGAATACCCAGACTTATTAACATCTAGATATTTTATCTTGCGTTTACAATTCTTTTGACATAATTTCGCATAACAATTGTAAAAAAATGAGTTTTTTTTATGAACTTTCACAACAACTTTCATTTTAGACTTATTTGTAGACTGTAGTCGAGGCCACATAAATAAAATGGGTGTGCTTAAAATGTGAAACATTTCACTGAACCATTTCATAGGCATCCTAAACGAAGGGAAACAAAATGGTCGTAAACTCTTTCAATGTCAGCATTTTTTTTTTAAATAAAAATAACACTAAAGATCAGTAAAATTTTGTGCGATACATGAACTAAAACGAGTGTCCGGAATTCGACCCAACGTGTCCGAATTTCAAATAAATGACATGCATTCTCATTAAATTGATTGTTTATAGTAAATCTTTATGATATTTGTACATTTCCAGCATATTGATCGATTTTGCGAGCGACAACAGATTTCGGATAATGATGTTATCAGCCAGCTTATTACTTGATTTTGCGAGCTATAGCGGAAATTATATGCTAATAAGCGTCCAGATTTCGAATTATGAAGATATCCATGTAATTTTTAACTTGCTAAATTTACCTTTTTAAATCTTTGCACAAGTCGACACCTTTACCTTTCAACAGCTGGCTAATTTAAACTGGGTAAGAGTTAACTCTGGAGAACAAATTGAGCAGGGGAAGGAAAAAAAGCTGTAAAATAACCTTCGAAATAGATTTGTTTGATGTCGGAAGGCTGAAAACGCGACTTCCAAAAAATATTATTGATTCTTGATCTTCATTTAACTGGATTTCTCCCAAAGAATTTTAAAATTTTGGAATTAATCCAACTCCTGATTTAAAAAAAATCAAAATATGTTCTAAATAACAAAATCAAATTTGTTATTCACAAGAAATCTTCAGAAACTTTGAATTTCTAAAAAACGTTAATTTTTTCCGAATAAAAAAAAGCTTTTCAAGTATGTAATTTTAGAGTAGTTGTTACAATTTCACTTTTGTTTTGTCTCATTTCAACTTTTAATAATCTTTTCGAAGAAAAATTCAGAGCTTGTTAAACTTGATCATGACTTTTCTAATCAAATCTAATCAAACCCTAGCGCAGCCAATCTTTCGAAAGGATCTTGGAGAGTGTCTTAGGTGCCTTAATTGGCAGTCAAACTTTCAAATTTGACTAAGGTGGGGTCACATAACTCGAATTTGATGTTGACAGTACGAAAAAATACAGTCGTGCCTCGTTCAAGATGCAAAATCGAGGCGAGCATAACTGAGACACAGAGCTTATGGGATTTTGGCTAAATGGGAAACTTTGGCTATAATCCTTCGAGAAATCAAACTAACTTTTAAAAATTATAGTGTTATAACATCGGCATGATGTGAACTATTCATTGATATTATAATTACATGAAAATTTACACAGAAATACGTATTTTTCCTGTTTTTGAAAATGTATTTTTTTTCGAAAAAAATCTCAAAACTTGTGTTTTACAATATGGGTTTCAAAATAATCCAAATTTCAGATTTTTTGCAATATGGATATCAAATAATAGGGATTTTTTCATAAATTTCAAAGTTTTTACACATTTTTTTAAAATTTCACAAAACTACATTATCGGGATTTCTTATACGTTTAGAAAGTAATAACCAAAAATTGGTAAATACTAAAAATTTCAAAAACTACGTATTTTTGAAAAATACTGAAAATTTTGGGTTTTTACAATATGCGTATGAAATAGCTAGATTTTTAATACATTTTGAAAGTTATAACACAATTTTTAAATATCCAAATTGTAAAAAAAACTGAAATTTTGAGTATTTTTTCGAAAAAGTAGTTTTGTGAAAATTTTGAGTTATTTTCATCAAATTGTGCAATTGCTTTCGAAATATATAGAAAAATCCCGATCATTTGATACCCTTGTTGTAACAAAACTGAAAGTTTGAGTATATTTTCGAAAATAAGAGATTTTGTGAAAATTTCGAGTATTTAAAAAAATTGTTTTATTACTTTTGAATGTATCAAAAATCCCCATCATTTGATACTCATATTATGAAACTGAAATTTCGAATATTTTTCGAAAATTTTGAGTATTTTTTAAAAATTGTGTTATGACTTCAAAATGTATGAAAAATATGTTGTAAAAAATGAAATCAGAGCATTTTGAAAAAAAAAATGTTATTTCTTTCGAAATGTATGAAAAAATCCCTAGCATTTGATATTCATATTGTTAAAAAAAAAATTTCTAGTTTTTTTTTGCAAAACAGTACTTTCATGAAAATTCTGAGTGCTTTCAAAAAAAATTATGACTCTCGAAACGAATGAAAAAGTTCTGATCATTGCATACCCATATTGTAAAAAACATAGATTTCAAGTTTTTTTTCAAAAATACGTGGCTTGTGAAAATGTTGAGCATTTTCAAAACTTTTTTTAATTACATTTGAAATGTATGGAAAAATTCCGAACATTTGATACGCATATTGCAATAACAATAATTCTTAGATTTTTTTTCGAGAACCATTGCATTTTCAAAATACAAGAAAAATACGTAGTTGCTTTCAATCGATTATCCGAAGTCCCATACAATTTTCGGATAATCAAACTTCGGATAATCGAAACTTCGAATAATCGATACTTTAGATAATCGAGTCTAGACTGTAGTACGTGAATGAATATACGAAATTTATAAAAATGCAACAGTTTCAATCAATTCCTGAAAGATTTTTTTTCAAGGTTTCACCATTTGAGTACAAATGCAAAATAAACGGTTTAAAATAAGAAGTTCTCTGATACTTCGGACAACGAACGATAAAAATAAATGACTAAAGCAGGCATTTTGCATCATTAGTTTGATTATCAAATCTCCAAATAATTTTAGCAGCTGTCTATACAAGAAGACTGTTAAAATATAAAAATTTTGCATCTTGTGAAATAATTTTCTGATCGAGTCGGTGTCTTCAAGAAAGTTGTAGTTCTTTGGTTCGTCTTTGGTCACTCTAACAGCTTTAAGTTTTAAGCCAGTTCCGCCAAATTGTCAACTGTCTATTTTGATATCCATATCCATAAAAAAAACCACTACCAGAAAAAGTTCAAAACCTCTTCTCCTACCTTACTGTCTGCCCGTGTGATAAAAATTTGCGAAACATTCTCGCAAAGTAGAATCATCAGCAGATGAGCAAAGAAAAAAAAACGATTCCCAGAACTTGTCGCAAGCCCAGCGCACAGTGTTGCAAAATACTTAGTGCCTTGTTTATGTCGTTCACCCTCATCAGCGTGGATGAGGACTTCCTTAGATTTTTCTCCCTGTTCAACTTCACAGGAAGAAAGTGACGATAGGAGGAGAGATATGAAAAAAAGTACAAACAAAAGTAGTGCCATTCCAGGTCTTTCCGGGTAATGATGTTTACTTATTAGCAAAATGAAAACAACAACCCTAGAAAATTGAGTTCTTAGCGATGGAGGACGCCGTGTCTCGAGGACTTTGGGTACAAGTGATGCCAGGAATTTTCTTGCAAACTCAGTTGCTTTGAAAAATCGAATTGAATTTTTGTTCAATTTTGTCTAAAGATCCTCATTTAGTGCTCTTTTGACACCTATTTTAAATGGAACAAAGAATAGAGAATTTGAAGAACAGAATTTGACCTTTTTAAAGAAACTGAGTCTTTTTATGCACTCAGAGGATTCCGTCTCCATCGTCACCTGACGAACGATAGCTTCAGTTTATTTTCCTGTTTGTCTCTTCATGCTCCTCGAGCAGATGAAAGGAAAAATGTCCGGGAAAATTTTGCGCCGGATTCAGGGCCTCGATTTTCTTGCCATCAGCGCGCTCTTGGAAACCGGAAAAAGGAGCTAAATTGAAAAACATCGTTTCCCGTGTGATTTCCTGCTACCAAGACAACTTGGAAAAAGGAAAACGGAGAAGGGTTGCCATCTCATACCTGGACAATCTCGAACGACAAGCTGATTGGGACAAGTTGTTGTTGCCTGAATTATGTTTGTGTTTGAGCAATATATTTGCAAAACTTTGTCATCCTTAGAAACACCGGTGAGGAGTACAGTTTTCCCAAAATTCAGTTTGACAGATCTAAATTTGTGTAGCAAATTTGTGTGAAACCGTCACAAAGGAAGGGAAATCTGTCATAAATAATTGAGGGTGGAAGATAATTCCGAGCAAAAGCCGGTATAATTAATTGAATTTTAAGGGTGCCACATGTGTGTGTGTAACCCCCGGTGAGAGACAAAACCGGATGGAATATATGACATCAATTTCTCGTCTTGTGGCAGCATATTGAGGGAGGGATGTAGCCAACTCCCACCCTCTCAGAAGGAGACCGACGTTGATTTGTTGCAGGAATTGTGAAGGTGATTGAGGGTGGTTTCTGGTTGGTTTTAGGGAGTCTGCCATGGAACAAGGGGAGCATATTTTCCGTCGAATAATAGATAACCAAAGACAACTTTATTTCACTGGCTGAGGATGTCGTTGTTTGGGTAGATTTAACAGTTTAACCAAAATTACCATAAAGTTCGTAAAACACGGTTTTAATGTAAATATTATTATCATTTTCTTATTAAACTCAAAACATGTTGTCTTCCTAAGTTTTAATTATTCTTTGTTTGTTTTCGGATGGCACTCTTAAAATATAGAAATGTCGTCCACAGAGTAAGACAGAGTTACCACTGCCTATTGATTTTTGGTTCAACTTTGTGGTACATTGCAGGTACATCACACGCCTGCTACCAGCAAACGTTATGGAGCTAAAAAATGAAATGACTTACGGGTCACTCTGGGTTACTCTTTGTCTTAACCCTTTTCAATTTTAGTTAAACTATGTGTCAAGCGGTTATGTTGACTCCTGATCAGGTAACTATCCGTTTTTCGATATTATGTGACGAATAAAACCGTGATGACATAGCTATTTGACGTTTGACGTAAGAATTGCATTAGAATTCTACAAAGTTGAAATGATTAAAAAACAAACAAAATTTTTGAAAGTATGAGCTTGCACTGTTACGAGCAATCGTTTTAAATAACTATTTTATGCAACAAGCTGCAAAAATTAGATTTTTTCAGCACGAGTCGTAAATTTTTCAACGAGGTTTACCGAGAAAAAAAATCATTTTTTTGGTTGAGAAAATTAGGCCGTTTGCGATCGAGATTGACAGAAAAAAAAGTTTCACGAATTGCACAAAATAAATTTTTGAAGTTGTTTTTTTTGCGAAGCTTTGATGTTTTCCCTTTAACAATATTCATATTTTATTTTAAATTTCGAAAAAAAAATTAAATAGATATTTGTTGTTCCAGATTAACAAAATAATGATAATATTCTAAATGCTCGATTATTTTGCGAGATGTATGATTTAAATTAAACAACCTGTAATCAAATACGGTAAAGATTCAATGGGAGTGGTTAAAAAAATGCCAAAATAAACGTTACTTTACTTGGAAAAGCGTCCAATATTCTAATTTCGAACATATACTAATCTAATCTAATCTAATCTAATCTAATCGAACACAAGCGCAGCCAGTCCGAAGAAAGCATCCGGGAAGAACTTATGGTTAGATTACGCCTCAAGTTCTTTCTTGTCATTATTAATGATTGCAGTACTTTCGAGAACCCCCGAAATGTATTACACTCACTAAAGCGGCCCGGCCTACTGCGTTGCATTAACCGCAAGAGACAGATTCTATGAACGGAACCCACATTTCATGGAATCATCAGGGGAAGAAGAAGAAGTGAGGACATACCGTACCAACCACTTCGAGTTATTTATAGAATATGGTGTGTAGTGTGTGTAGGGGAATCAGTTGGGGAAGGGATTGTTGTATTATATAGTAAATGACCTTGTGACATTATTTCACCACTACGGATTAATTCACTCAAAGGGTGTCAACCCCTCGGTGGCCGAGTGGTTAGAGCATCAGACTACCAATCCAAAGGTGTGAGTTCGAATCCCACCTGATTCCATGCATTTTTTGTTCATATTCAAAGTTCATTTATAATCGAATAATTTCAAGGAGACCGGTCGGGAATCGAACCCGGAACCTTCCGCTTATGAGGCGGGAGCCGTAGCCATTAAGCCACGGGCCGGTCCCAATATTCTAATTTCGAACATATACTGCTTATTTAGTTTTAAATATCGTCGAATTTCCAATCTATCAATCTCAAAATTTTGCAAACTTATGTTAAGTTTTCACCGCATATGGGGGTTGCAAAACCGATGTAAAACTGAAGCACAGCGCTTGTGGGATTTTGGCTATAAGGGAAACATTAGCAGTAATCGAATGAAAAATCATGCAAACATCCAAAAATTATCGTGTTTTGGAATCATAATGATGGCAGCTAAACATTGTTAATGTAGTTACATAAAAAAATTCACAAAAATACGTATTTTCCTGTGTTTTGAAATTCAATTTTTTACTCTAAAAAAAACATCAAATATTTGTTATCGCTATATGGGTATCAAATGATCATGTTTTTGTCATACTTTTTAAAAAAATCTCAAAATTTCAGTTTTCTCAATGTGGGTATCAAATGATCGATTTTTTTCATAAATTTCGAATGCAATAACAACCTATTTTGAAAATACTAAAATTTTCGCACACGTATTTTCGAAAAAAAAACTCAAAATTTCAGTTGAGCAAACAAATGATCGGATTTTTTTTTCAAACATTCCGAATGTAATAAATTTTGAAACTTTGAAATTTTGAGTATTTTTTAGAAAATACGTAGTTTTGTGAAATTTAAAGTATTTTCAAAAAAATGGTTATAGCTTTCGAAATTTATTCAAATACCTCGATCATTTGATACTCATTTGTGAAAAACTAAATTTTGAGCATTTTCTTGAAAATACGCAGTTTTGTGAAAAATAAGGATATTTATAAAAATGTAACATTTTTCGAAATGTTTAAAAAGATCCGTTTGATATCCATATTGTAAAAAAACTGAAATTTGGAGTGTTTTTTCGAAAAAAGTTAGTTTTGTGATAATTTTGAGTATTTCAAAACCAACTATACTATACTCGAAATTTATGAAAAATCACAATCATTTAATACTCATATTGATTTTTTTTTCCAAGGTTCGTAGTTTTGTAAAGTATTTTCAAAAAAATATGTTGTTATTACATTCGAAATGTTTAAAAAATCGGATCATTTGATACCCATATTGTGAAAAAAATGAAATTTTGAGTTTTTTTTTTTTCAAAAATATGTAGTTTTTTGAGAATGTATTTCCATAAATTTGCTTTATAACTTTCGAAATGTATGAAAAAAATCCCGATCGTTTGAAACCTTTATTGCAAAAAAAACTAAAACTTTTAGGTTTTTTTTTCTAAAATACGTAGTTTTGTGATTATTTCAGGAATTAAAAAAAAAATACATTCGAATTGTATTCAAAATCCCGATAATTTGATACTCATTTTGAAAAAACAATAATTTTGAGTTTTCTTTCGAGAAACATTGCATTTTCAAAATACAGGAAAAAACGTTTTTTTGTGAAAGTTTTCATGTTACAAGTACAAGTGCAATCGATAGCTGAAATCATCCCGATTCCAAAACGTTATAATTCCAAAATACCATAAGCTCTGTGCTTCAGTAAAACACTAGGCCGTGCTTAACCGAGGCAGCTGAACGAATCAAAACCGGGGCAGTGCAAAACCAAGGCATGACTGTATATGATCTAACAAAAAATGAGTTCAGTTGCATTGATTTATTATAAATGTTATTTTTTTAACTATAGAAAATCTCAGCAAAACCAAAAATGTTTGCTATTTAAATCATCAGAATTGTATTTGAATTTTGAGGGATACTAAAATATGTCGAAATGATAAGCTATAGTTTATTCAGTACTTTAAATCCCTTTTTCTGGCTTCAAATTTGATTTTTCCCCCTTTCCCCTTGACTTTGACCAGAGCTGAGGGACAAAACTTTCAATTACATTTGTACCAGCTTAATTACAGCTTTCGAATTTCAAGTATCAGTTAAAAAAAATACGTGAAAGAAAAATTGTTTGAAATTTTTGTAACTGACGCAGTTTTAAAAGAAGCACTTTAAACAATGTCCAACTTTGTCTTCTTTTAATTTCAAAATTTGTTCGTTGTTTGGTTTTTTTTTAATTTAACATTTTAAATAACTTGGTTGTTATTCAAGCAAATAGTTAAACGTTATAACCTAAAATTTAACAAAATAACAAGTTCACTCACCAAATCATAAATCCATCAACCCTTATTTAATTCATTTAGGTTTGACTGATTAGAAGTGTTTTATATCCTCTGTCTGTATCTTTTGTAATAAATTTTAACTAAAAGAAAAATGTATCTGTCAGATTTCAGTTTCATTGTCTTCTTGAAAAATATTGAAATTCAGCTGTAGTTATGATTCAATAGCTCTATAAAAATGTAAAACAATAATTCACTTAAAACATTTTTCTTACAAGTATTCAACAACACTTGTTTCATTAAATTTCTTCTTACATTACATTATTCTTATTCTTCGGCAAACCTTCTTGCTGAAAAAATAAATAAATGTATAGCTTGTTACATAAACTACTATATCAGTTGATAGGAATTCAACATATTGTTATCTTTTTAGAAACAACAAAAACAACTAAATTAAACACATGAAACTATAAATTGGAGATTCTCCTGTTGATTCTGAGAAATATGTTCCGTTCACAGAATCCTCCCTCCGGTAAACACAATGCTGTTGGACTAGCTGCTTTAATTTTTAAATAAATATTGGGACGTTCACGAATGTACGAAACTTTTCTTTTATCTTATTCTGTTTTAAATCATTTATCTTTTTATAATATTTTTTTTCAATAGTTAGTCCTATATTTGTTTTTCAAAAAATGTACTTTGTACTATAATTATTGAATTTTTACTGTCAAACATTCCAATTCACGCTGTTTCCACCAGCTAAGAAAGTAAACTCATATCCGATGTTCGCACAAAAACCGGCATTTTCACTCGCATCATTTCCTTACAGCTGGTATCTCCCAAGTTTCGCCACTTCTGTTTTCGATTTTGATAAATATTTCATCCATGTGCCACAACTCCCATCAACTCCAGCCGTGCTCTGCTCGAGTCATGTACTTTTCCCCTTCCTTTTATAGTCGGAGGAAAACATTGCCAATATAATTTCTACATTCCACCTATGGAGCTGCGATTAACCCTCTATTGTCCATTTTATTTAGATTTTTGTTCGTGACTTCGTTTGTTATAGATTTTGCTTTTCGTTTTTTTGTTTGAGTTATTTTTTCCTAAAGTAGTTTAAGAAGTTCTTCAGACCAAGATTGTCAAGGGTTAGCCCAAACTTTGGCAGCTAAACGGTGCATACCCTGCCAAAGACGTTAAGCTGACGGGGGTCGTCCTTGCTCCATTTGATGAATCCAACCGGAAAACCTGGGAAAGGGGACACCCACACGTGTAAGCAACGGTTCGTGCGGTTCTTCGTTGGGAAGCGTTAAACGGAGCGTCGATGGGTGCGGCAATTTCTGCTGAGCAACCACCACCCACAAATCTTCGACCCCCTTCCAGAAAACAACCCAACCCCCTGCTGTTGTGACATTTATGAATGTTACAAGGATGATGGAAGTGCGCAAAACTCCCGGGGTCTCCGGGTATTATGTTTGTGATAAATTGATTTTGTTGCCCGGAAAATGCCTCCCTCTTCAGGAAAATTTCCTCATTTCCCCCTCTTCTTGTCGAAAAGAGTCTGAATCTTGTTGGATAATCGTAAATTTGGTTCCGAACAAAGCCCGGATCCGTTCGGGAAGAACGCGTAATCCAGTTAAATGCTTGTTGTCGCAAAAGGTTTTTTCAAAGTTTATCGGCCGCATCGACACAAATTTATCAATAATATTATCCTTCCATGGGGGAGTGTCAACTGGGGACCAATTTTGAGTTGAGATCCTTTTTTTAAAAGGTCGTTCGCAGGGTCACTGTAAAAATTTATGAAAATTAGGTTTCGTCAAACTTCCGTAAGAGAATTCAAAATTTTACTCTCTGTGCTTCTGGCGAAAAAAAAATAAAGACGACCCCATTTTAGAATGTGCCCAACCACTAAATGACTAAGCTGATGAGGCTAAATCACAAGGCAGCAGCCGCATCCCAATTAATATTCATGACCCAACTAATTGGATTATTGGCCCCGGGCCCGGAGGCAGCACCTGCAGCACAGGGGCTTCGAGATCAACCGGCAGAAAATTAGCTGCCGTGAAAAGCTAATTTAAAACGGTTGTCACTTTATTTGTGCAGTACTTTATTAGCTATTTAGCGGCTGATGTTGATGTTTTAGAATCGATTTGCAGAACACAAACTTCAGTCAATATTGTTGATTTTTTTGCCTGTGAAAATCTTGTAAATTTTCAAATAAAATCACTAAAGCCGAAAACAGCACCACTTAAAGCTGAGATCGCTGAACATTTAATCCTCGATTGAGCACACTCTGTTCAAAACCTAATGACGCCTGAAACTTTAGGCGTCATCGATTCCGGACATTTCTAATTGCTCATCATCACGAGAGAAGTGGATTCCGTTCCGCCACGTTGAACGAACAATTGGCTGGCCCCCCAATAATTGCTCCAATTTCAGGAAGCAATTGCCAGTGAAACAACATCAACGAAGCGTTCTATGTTTGGTGTACTCCGCGTCGAAAGTGTTCTTCTCAGCTAATGCTGCCATGAAAGCGAAATTAATTACACAGGCCTTTAATACATCAGGATTGCCTGTCTGTGTTTGAATTGCACGCACACATCAACACACCGCCCACATGTGTGCGTGAGCATGCAACAAAAAAGTGCAAATTTACAATGAGATATTCAGCGGGCGTGCGCATGTTTTATGGCTGATAGAATTAATTATTACCCTTTTTCGCGCGAATCGTTGCCTGGGTAAAATATAGAGTAAACTCTTGCTCCTGACCACAGCGCCACGTTGAATCTGGCTGGTGCAGGTCTTTAATTAAAATTTGAGCCGAACTGATGTGAACGCGCCGTGGAGGAAATTTGTTGGGTATCGGTGATGTAAAATAATGTTTAATGTTTTTACAATCTGTTTCAAAATATTGTTTTTCTGTATATTTTATTTACAGACAAACATTTTTTTAATCAGACAAAATCTGATTTGGCGAAGCACACCATCCAAAATTTGGTACAGCTTGTTAAATTCACAAATTTTATTTTTTAGCTGCTATTTTTTAATTTGATCTGATGTTATTTAGAAATTGTTCGTATATGTTTTTTTTATGTAAACACTTATAAACGATATGTAAAAAAATATTGTTTAATATCACTATGTTTCAGGAGCTAACACAAATTATTACAAAATTTTATTTTTAAATATCTAATATAACTGAGAAAACTTTATTTTCACAATATTTATGCTTTAGAAGGTTATACCCTGTTTGATTAAAAATAAATTATCACAAAAAAGGTTTTTTAAGTACTCATGTTTTCACAAATTACAAAATGAGAATTTAACAAAAAAAAACTCTAATAAAAGTGGATAAACATGACATATTTCGCTTTGTTTGATACTCATATTTTATTTTCGAAAAAAAATGTATTGAGTGAACTCTAATAAAAATTTAAAAGCATACAACATTTTGCTTCGTTTGCATATGAGCTGTTCTCTATGATATCGATCTTATTTTAATTTGAATTTTTGTATTTTTT